>NW_017672235.1:124636-126792 GCF_001879085.1 Nicotiana attenuata | reverse complement strand
ACCTGTTTCCTCATTCGTTCTGTGCTTCCGAGGCCTTAGAAACCTCACTTTTGGTTGCCTCGATTTGCGTGCGCACTCCGGGCACGAAGCCGGAAAATTTTTATGTTAAAATATATGAATCCTGTGAAAAATTTGGTGAATTATGATATTAATATTGATATAGTTGACTTTGGTCAACATTTTGGGTAAACGGACTCGGACCCGTGATGTGACGGTCCCGGGAGGTCCGTAGAAAAATATGGGACTCGGGCATATGCCCGGAGTCGAAATCCGAGGTCCAGAACCCCGGTAAAAGAATTTTTCTGATAAATTGTTTTCTGAAATTAATAAGGAAAAATGAAAATGAAAATGAGTTAGAAAATATAGGTATCGGGCTCGTATTTTGGTTCCGACGCCCGGTACAGGTCTTAAATATGCGTTAAGCGCTTCCTGTGTAATTTGGTCGAAATCGGACGTCGTTTGACGTGTTTCGAACCTAAATAGCTAAAGTGGAAGGTTTATGAACTTTGAAATGAAAATTATGAGGTTTGGGGGTTGATTATTTGATTTTGATGTTATTTTAGCGATTTGATTGCTCGAGCAAGTTCGTAGGATGATATTGAGTTAGTGTGTGTGTTTGGTTGGGAGCCCCGAGGGCTCGGGAGTGTTTCGGAGGTGGTTCGGGGTGTTTTACACTTAGGAAAGTTAGCAGATTTTCTGCAATTTTTGCTCAGGCCTTTTTTTTTTCTTCGCGATCGCGGCCTTAGGCTCGCGTTCGCACTGCTCATGGTGTTCCCCTTCTACGCGTTCGCATCTCCATAAGCGCGATCGCGTAAGTCAAGTTCAGGACCCCAGAGACTTCCTCTTCGCGTTCGCAGTCAGATGTTTGCGAACGCATAGACTTGCTGCTCCCTCCATCGCGTTCGCGAGGCCTTTTACGCGTTCGCATAGAACAAACCTGGACCCCCCCCCCAGCATTTCTTCTACGCGTTCGCCTTCCCCTTCACGCGAACGCGATGCCTGCCCATTTTCCTTCATCGCGAACGCGACCGGGATGTCGCGAACGCGATGAACAATTTTGCCCAGTTATTTTAAAAGCCTAAAACAGTAGCCATTACGGGATTTTGCCATCTTCTTCACACGAAGCTCTCTCTCAAATCCTCCATAGACGAAATTCAAGTTCCCTTTCCTCCACAACTCGTTGGGTAAGTAATCCTAACATCATTTCCTCATTATTTTATCATCTAATCACTAAATTCTAGGCCTAAAAACATGAAATCAAGGTAGAAATTAGGGCTTTTGGGTAGAGTTAGGTTTTTGAAAATTTTGGGCGATTCAACCTCAATTTGGGGTCGGATCTTGAAACAAATTATATATTTGAACTCGTGGGGTTATGGGCGATTGGAATTTGGTCCGAGCCTCGAGTTTGGACCATGTGGGCCCGGTGTCGGATTTTGCTATTTTTGGAAGAATGGTAGGAAATTCATTTCTAGGCTATGGGATTATGTTGTTGAGCCTCATTTGATATTATTGAATTAATTATGATTAGATATCATGGTTTCGGAGTCGAATTCTAGAGGAAAGGCGGTGTTAGAGGCTTGATTGCTATTTTCGGACCGAGGTAAGTGTTAGATCTAACTTTGGCTTGAGGGAATAGGATTAGAGTATCATAAATGCTATTTGCTAATTGATCGAGTACGGTGTATAGGCGTGGTGACGAGTGTCTATACACCGGAGTCTAGCATGACCGTGGGTCTTTGTTTGTACTTGTTTTTGAGATGATTTGGAACTCTTCTAAGCTACAACATGTTTTTCTGCAAATGTGAAGAGTTTGAGGATAAGTTGTGAAATATTAATATTTTGGAGCATTGGCTCGAGTGTTAAATACCATTGAGTAAGAAATGAACGTATTGAAAAGAGTTGTGATTAATCCCTTGCCGGGATGGTTTGATTACAGTGAGTAATGCCCTTGCCGGGTTGTGGAAGATATTGTTATTGTTCCCTTGCCGGGACTTGGTTGTTATTTGTGTTATTCCCTTGCCGGGATAGTTCATATTACTTGTTTATTCCTCTTGCCCGTTTGGTTGTGACTGTTGTTTGGGTGAGGAAGAGTGAAATTGCACGAAGGGTCATTCCGGGCTATTCTTGATTATATTTGCACGAAGGGTCATTCCGTG
>NW_017672235.1:102653-121749 GCF_001879085.1 Nicotiana attenuata | reverse complement strand
AGACCCGTGTTTGATTCGTATTTGCTTCTAGACATGGGTTGACTTTTGATGGTTATAGTTGGGGATGGATTCGGTGTCCCCGTATCATGCGATCTTGGATTGTCACGCCAAGACCGTGACCTTGGCTTTACCGGACTTGCCCCGATTGGAGTGGAGAGGGACCCCAGGACATGCCACCCGCAGTGTCATTTCATATGTAAAGGCTCGACGCATGGTCGAGAAGGGGTGTTTAGCTTATTTGGCATATGTTCGTGATTCCAGCACAGAGGTTCCTTCTATTGACTCAGTTCCTATTGTTCGGGAGTTCCCAGAGGTTTTCCCCTCAGACCTGCCGGGTATGCCGCCCGACAGGGATATTGATTTTTGTATTGATCTGGCTCCAGGCACGCAGCCCATTTCTATTCCGCCGTATCGTATGGCCCCGCCAGAGTTGAAGGAGTTAAAGGACCAGTTGCAAGATTTGCTAGGGAAGGGTTTCATCAGGCCTAGTGTTTCTCCTTGGGGTGCGCCAGTGTTATTTGTGAAGAAAAAGGATGGATCGATGAGGATGTGCATTGATTACCGGCAATTCAACAAGGTGACGATAAATAATAAGTATCCACTGCCGAGGATTGATGATTTGTTTGACCAGCTTCAGGGCGCAAGAGTGTTTTCAAAGATAGACTTGAGATCTAGCTACCACCAGCTGAGGATTAGGGCATCCGATGTCCCTAAGACAGCATTCCGCACTCGGTACGGGCATTATGAGTTCCTGGTTATGTCGTTTGGGTTGACCAATGCCCCAGCAGCATTCATGGAGTTGATGAACCGAGTGTTCAGGCCGTATTTGGACATGTTCGTGATAGTCTTTATTGATGATATTCTAGTGTACTCCCGCAGGCAGGAGGAGCACGAGCAGCACCTTAGAGTGGTTCTTCAGACTCTGAAGGATAGTCAGTTGTATGCGAAGTTCTCGAAGTGCGAGTTCTGGTTGAGTTCGGTAGGTTGCATTTCTGGGTCATGTTGTATTAGCAGAGGGTATTCAGGTAGACCCGAAGAAGATTGAGGCAGTCAAGAATTGGCCTCGACCAGCATCAGCTACAGAGATTCGGAGTTTCTTGCGGTTAGCAGGTTATTACCGCCGGTTCGTGGAGGGGTTTTCATCTATTGCAACCCCGATGACCAGATTGACCCAGAAGGGTGCCCAGTTCAGATGGTCGGATGAGTGTGAGGCGAGCTTTCAGAAGCTCAAGACAGCTCTGACTACGGCACCGATATTGGTTTTGCCCACAGGCTCAGGACCTTATACAGTTTATTGTGATGCTTCTCGTATTGGGCTTGGCGCAGTATTGATGCAGGATGGCAGGGTCATAGCTTATGCTTCGAGGCAGTTGAAGATTCACGAGAAGAATTACCCAGTCCATGATCTAGAGTTGGCAGCCATTGTTCATGCTTTGAAGATTTGGAGGCATTACTTATATGGTGTGACGTGTGAGGTGTACACGGATCACAAGAGTCTGCAATACTTGTTCAAGCAGAAAGAGTTGAACTTGAGGCAGCGGAGGTGGTTGGAGCTATTGAAGGATTATGATGTTACTATTTTGTACCACCCGGGGAGAGCCAATGTGGTGGCCGATGCATTGAGTAGGAAGTCCGCCAGCATGGGTAGTCTTGCTTATATTCCGGTAAGCCAGAGACCGCTTGCTTTGGATATTCAGGCCTTGGCCAATCGATTTGTGAGGTTGGACATTTCTGAGCCTAGCCGAGTATTAGCTTGCACGGTTGCTCGATCTTCATTATTGGAGCGTATCCGTGATCGGCAGTTTGATGATCCTCATTTATGTGTCCTGAGAGACACTGTGCAGCGTGGAGGTGCCACGAAGGTGACTTTAAATGCGGATGGTGTTTTGAGGTTGCAGGGGCGAGTATGTGTGCCCAATGTTGATGGTATTCGAGAGTTGATCTTAGCGGAGGCCCATGGTTCTCGGTATTCTATTCACCCGGGCGCCGCGAAGATGTATCAGGACTTGCGGCAGCATTACTGGTGGCGTAGGATGAAGAAGGACATTGTTGCATATGTGGCTCGATGTTTGAATTGTCAGCAGGTCAAGTATGAGCATCAGAGGCCTGGTGGTGTGTTTCAGAGGATTGAGCTTCCCGAGTGGAAGTGGGAGCGGATTACCATGGACTTCGTGACTGGACTTCCGGTGACCCGGAAGAGGTTTGATGCTATTTGGGTCATTGTTGATAGGCTGACCAAGTCAGCGCATTTTATTCCTGTTGCAGCCACCTATTCATCGGAGAGGTTAGCCGAGATCTACATCCGAGAGATTGTTCGCCTTCATGGGGTGCCGGTATCTATTATTTCGGATCGGGGTACGCAGGTTTACCTCGCGCTTCTGGAGGGTAGTTCAGCCGGAGTTGGGCACCCAGGTTCGAGTTGAGCACCGCGTTCCATCCTCAGACGGACGGCCGACGTCCGACGAGGACGTAATTCAGTATATTGGAGGATATGCTCCGAGCCTGTGTCATTGATTTCGGAGGCTCGTGGGACCAGTTCTTACCTTTAGCAGAGTTCGCCTACAACAACAGCTACCAGTCCAGCATTCAGATGGCTCCATATGAGGCGTTATATGGTAGGCGATGTCGGACTCCAGTCGGATGGTTTGAGCCGGGAGAGGCTCGATTATTGGGTACAGATTTAGTTCAGGAGGCCTTGGATAAGGTCAAGATCATTCAGGACAGGCTTCGTTCGGCTCAATCGCGGCAAAAGAGTTATGCGGATCGTAAGGTTCGAGATGTAGCTTTCATGGTTGGTGAACGAGTCTTGCTCCGAGTGTCGCCTATGAAGGGTGTGATGAGATTTGGGAAGAAGGGCAAGCTTAGCCCTAGGTTCATTGGCCCATTTGAGATTCTCGATCGTGTGGGAGAGGTGGCTTACAGACTTGCCTTGCCGCCCAGCTTGTCAGCCGTGCATCCAGTGTTCCATGTGTCCATGCT
Source organism: Nicotiana attenuata (assembly GCF_001879085.1). NCBI lineage: Eukaryota > Viridiplantae > Streptophyta > Magnoliopsida > Solanales > Solanaceae > Nicotiana > Nicotiana attenuata. Next base: position 118,770 of record NW_017672235.1, on the reverse strand, counting down.
TCGGAGGTATCACGGCGATCCAGGCCACGTGTTAGATTTCAGCACTGTCCAGTTGGACAAGGATCTGTCCTACGAGGAGGAGCCGGTAGCTATTCTAGACCGGTAGGTTCGGCAGTTGAGGTCGAAGAATTTTCCTTCAGTGCGTGTTCAGTGGAGAGGTCATCCTCCTAAGGCATCGACTTGGGAGTCCGAGTCTGATATGCGGAGCCGTTACCCTCATCTATTTCCTGACTCAGGTACTTCTTTCTTTGTCCGTTCGAGGACGAACGGTTGTTTTAGAGGTGGAGAATGTGACGACCCAAAGGGTCATCACCGTGGTTCTCCCTTTTTCCGCGCTTCCGAGGCCTTGGAAACCTCACTTTTGGTTGCCTCGATTTGCGTGCGCAATTTTTATGTTAATATATACGAATTCTGTGAAAAATTTGGTGAAATATGATATTAATATTGATATAGTTGACTTTGGTCAACATTTTGGGTAAACGGACCCGGACCCGTGATGTGACGGTCCCGGGAGGTCCGTAGAAAAATATGGGACTCGGGCATGTGCCCGGAGTCGAAATCCGAGGTCCAGAACCCCGGTAAAACAATTTTTCTGATAAATTGTTTTCTGAAATTAATAAGGAAAAATGGAAATGAAAATGAGTTAGAAAATATAGGTATCGGGCTCGTATTTTGGTTCCAATGCCCGGTACAGGTCTTAAATATGCATTAAGCGCTTCCTGTGAAATTTGGTCGAAATCGGACGTTGTTTGACGTGTTTCGGACCTAAATAGCTAAAGTTGAAGGTTTATGAACTTTGAAATGAAAATTATGAGTTTTGGGGGTTGATTCTTTGATTTTGATGTTATTTTAGCGATTTGATCGCTCGAGCAAGTTCGTAGGATGATATTGAGTTAGTGTGTGTGCTTGGTTGAGAGCCCCGAGGGCTCGGGAGTGTTTCGGAGGTGGTTCGGGGTGTTTTACACTTAGAAAAGTTAGCAGATTTTCTGCAATTTCTGCACAGGCCTATTGTTCTACGCGAACGCGACCTTGTCCCGCGTTCGCGTTGCCTTGTACCCCAGCCTTCTTCGCGTTCGCGTGAAAGGCCACGCGTTCGCATAGCTTCCCTTGCCCCCCCTTCTTCGCGTTCGCATACCAGTCTCGCGAACGCATAGGCCAATATCTGGAACCCCAACTGTCCTTCATCGCGTTCGCGAGCCTCCCCCGCGTTCGCGTATAAGCCTGCCCAGACCCCCAGCATTTTCTTCTACGCGTTCGCCTTCCCCTTCACGCGAACGCGATGCCTGCCCATTTTCCTTCATCGCGAACGCGACCGGGGTGTCGCGAACGCGATGAACAATTTTGCCCAGTTATTTTAAAAGCCTAAAACAGTAGCCATTATGGGATTTTGCCATCTTCTTCACACGAACCTCTCTCTCAAATCCTCCATAGACGAAATTCAAGTTCCCTTTCCTCCACAACTCGTTGGGTAAGTAATTAACGTTTCCTCATTATTTTATCATCTAATCACTAAATTCTAGGCCTAAAAACATGAAATCAAGGTAGAAATTAGGGCTTTTGGGTAGAGTTAGGTTTTTGAAAATTTTGGGCGATTCAACCTCAATTTGGGGTCGGATCTTGAAACAAATTATATATTTGAACTCGTGGGGTTATGGGTGATTGGAATTTGGTCCGAGCCTCGAGTTTGGACCATGTGGGCCCGGTGTCGGATTTTGCTATTTTTGGAAGAATGGTAGGAAATTCATTTCTAGGCTATGGGATTATGTTGTTGAGCCTCATTTGATATTATTGAATTAATTATGAATAGATATCATTGTTTCGGAGTCGAATTCTAGAGGAAAGGCGGTGTTAGAGGCTTGATTGCTATTTTCGGACCGAGGTAAGTGTTTGATCTAACTTTGGCTTGAGGGAATAGGATTAGAGTATCATGAATGCTATTTGCTAATTGATCGAGTACGGTGTATAGGCGTGGTGACGAGTGTCTATACACCGGAGTCTAGCATGACCGTGGGTCTTTGTTTGTACTTGTTTTTGAGGTAATTTGGAACTCTTCCAAGCTACAACATATTTTTCTGCAAATGTGAAGAGTTTGAGGATAAGTTGTGAAATATTAATATTTTGGAGCATTGGCTCGAGTGATAAATACCATTGAGTAAGAGATGAACGTAATGAAAAGAGTTGTGATTAATCCCTTGCCGGGATGGTTTGATTACAGTGAGTATTGCCCTTGCCGGGTTGTGAAAGATATTGTTATTGTTCCCTTGCCGGGACTTGGTTGTTATTTGTGTTATTCCCTTGCCGGGATAGTTCATATTACTTGTTTATTCCTCTTGCCCGTTTGGTTGTGACTGTTATTTGGGTGAGGAAGAGTGAAATTGCACGAAGGGTCATTCCGTGCTATTCTTGATTATATTTGCACGAAGGGTCATTCCGTGCTATGTTTTGACTATTTATGCACGAAGGTACATTCCGTGCTCTGAATTGATTATATTTGCATGAAGGGTCATTCCGTGCCATGAGATGAGAGCTATGTGAGGGAAAGCACGAAGGGTGATGCCGTGCATTTTATTTGATTGCTTTGGGTGAGATTGAGAGTAAAAGCACGAAGGGTGATGCCGTGCAACTATTGAATTTCTTATTCTTTGATAATTATTGTTGTGCCATGTTTCTTAATTACGCTGATGAACTTTATATCCAATTTGTACTCTCCCCATAGCATGTTTCCCTCCCTTTTAACTGTTTAGTTTCGGTATTTTCTTTCCTTTTATTGCATATTTGTATATAAAAATTGTACAGGTTGGTTTGGTAGTCCTGTCTAGCCTCGTCACTACTTCGCCGGGGTTAGGTCAGACACTTACCAGCACATGGGGTCGGTTGTGCTGATGCTACACTCTGTGCATTTCTTTGTGCACAGATCCAGGAGCAGCTTTTGGACAGCAGCAGTAGGATTCTTATCCGGGAGCTATCTTCAGTCCAGGGACTCTCGAGGTAGCCTAGCTGGCGTTCGCAGGCCGAAGTCCCTTTCCTTATTTCAGTTTGTTTTCATTGTACCGAAACAGACATGTGTATTTCTTTCATTCAGACTTGTTGTAGTATTCTATAGTAGTCTGTGAGCTAGTGACACCAGATTTTGGGTAGGGATGTGTTTCAAACTTTCGCATTTTTATATCTTTTTGTTAAACTTAAAGTCTTCCGCATTTCTTTAACTGTTGTTAGTATATTATATTGTTGAGGTTGAATAGCGAATGTTTAATGTATGGCTGGCCTAGCTCCGTTAGTAGGCGCCATCACGACGCCCGATGGTGGGAAAAATCCGGGTCGTGACAAATTGGTATCAGAGCAAATTGGTTAATCATGCTCGGGGGTGGATTATGTTATATTTGTGTTTGTAGAATTTTGTGACATTCTGCTTAATGCCTTGTTTGACTCTTAGATACTAAGGACATAATATTAATGATAGATATCAAGACTTAGTTTGTTATAACATGATCAAACTTGATGGAAATTGTAAGAATACATTGATGTGTCTAATTCGGTCATCTCTATTGCGAAATCATTACTACATTACTACAACCGAATTTCTTGAGATGCTAGGCTCTATACTTGTGGATCATTTATGAGATTTGTGGAAGTATTTGAATAATACGGTTCTTGAGGGTTGTTGAACCATTGTTGCGTTGGAAAGTTGTGATTTGGAATGTGTTTGGAATATCCGTTTAAGCACTCTCCTTGATGTTATTTGTGCTTCCTGCCTTATTTGTCATTGATACTCATATGCTTGGTAAGAAAGAGCGCAAAGCACGAAGGTTGATGCTGTGCCATTGTTTATACATTATCATGTGAAGGAGAGTATAAAACACGAAGGGTGATGTCGTGCCATATCATTGATAGTAAAAGCACGAAGGGTGATGTCGTGCCATATTATTAAGAGTAAAAGTACAAAGGGTGATGCCGTACCATATTATTGAGAGTAAAAGCACGAAGGGTGATGCCGTGCCACATTATTGTGAGTAAAAGCACGAAGGGTGATGCCGTGCCACATTATTGAGAGTAAAAGCACGAAGGGTGATGCCGTGCCATATCATTTGAGAGTAAAAGCACGAAGGGTGATGCCGTGCCATTTCATTTGTATTGTTATATTTGTATGTTATGGTGAGGTCATGGCACGAAGGGTGTTTCCGTGCAGGTGAGGACGAGGGACATGCATTATGATGTGATATTTATTTCCCGTGTATACGTTTGTGCCCTTACCTTGAGTTGTTATTGTTGTATCTACATATTTTGTGTGACTTGTTGTTATTGTCATGTACTTGACCTTTATCTCGATTGTTGTTGCACTGTCCATGTCTTTTACTTGCTTAACTTACAATTACCATGTCTATTTCTGCTTTTATATTATATGTTGTATCTATTCTGTTGCACTTCAGTATAAGCCTTTCACTATGCTAGTCATTCATGCCCTTACTTGTTAACTTGTAAAGAATATGTGTTTTTCCTCTTAATTGTTATATTTGTACTTAGGCTTCCAACATGCTAGTTAATTGAAGTTGATATTTCCTGTTTTACAATTGTTGTTGTTACTCACGTGCTTTCCGCTTAGTCCTTTACTGTGACCCACATGTGTATCCTTGTCCACGGTTGCTACTTGCGTATTTCCTACTTAGAAGTTCCTATTGTTGTGTTCTTGTGATATGGTTGTTTCTGTTATACAATCACTTGGGAAAGATGAGTTGAACGCACGAAGGGTGTTGTCGTGCTAATTGAATTGTTACATAATTTCATTTATCAATGGTGATGATGAGATAAAAGCACGAAGGGTGTTGTCGTGCCATGTGATTTGACATTTTGACATTTTTGACATATATCTCGTACCAGGAAAGATCGTAAATCTTCTACTGTGGTTCCTTTACAGTATTCATTGTCTGACTCGCCGGGTTATATTTGATACTTTTATCCGTTATACCGTGAACTGCTTTACTGTTAATCTAATGTACAGGTTATTTAAATAAGCATCTTTATAACTAAAAGCCTCGTCACTACTTCGACGAGGTTAGACAAAATACATGCCAGTACATAGGGTCGGTTGTACTGATACTGCACTTCTGCACGTCCCGTGCAGATTTTGGAGCGGAGTAGCTGGTGATGCGGGTGCTGATTCAGAAGATGTTCGTGCGTTTGGATATAACTGCCACTTGTCCTTGGTAGTTTAGATTACTGCTAATCTATTTATGTAATCTTCAAACGGAACGTGTATTTATTTGTATTTGTTTCGAAGTTCCAAATCTTAGAAGCTCGTGATTCGTACTACCTGGTCTTGGTAAATTTGTAAATGTTCAGTTATCTATTTTCTATCCTCTTATAATCTCAGTTGGGTGGTATTTTCTGTTAGTTGGCTTACCTAGCGGGTTGAATTAGGTGCCATCACGACTTGTGGTTTTTGGGTCGTGACACATTTTGACTAAAAAGACTTTTTTTTTTTGTGGGTTTGCTATCTAGTGTCAACAATGAGAAACACAAAGTCATAAGTTTTTGTTTTCCTTTTATTAATGGTGGCCCTAATTAACGTCTTAATTAAATATTTAAAAATATCACTTTGTAAAAAACTTGTTTGCACCACAACACATTTACCCCACCTTACTGCTAAATAATTAAAGATTGTCTTCAATTTAACGTTACTTCAAATTTTGTAAATAGCCTTTTCTACAATCTACACACGAAAATCACAAACGAATGGCATAAAATCAAATAAGAAGCATAGGAAATGAGATTGTCTTTTTTTGTTTTCCCCGGGTATTCGATATCAGCGTTGGGTCGGATTAAATTCGGATTCGGTTCGGGAAATTCCATACTGGGAGTAAAGTGCTCTCTAACAAAGACGACTCTATACTCAGAGCTCGAACCCGAAACTTCTGGTTAAAGATGCAGTGATACTTACCACTCCGCAAAAAGTTTTGTTGGTTGAAAATGAGATTGATTAAACAAATATTTATTGGTAAAGTCTAGAAATGGTTGCTAAATGTTGCTGCTACTGATTTTACGCTGTTGTCAATAAAGTAGTACACAAGTCAACCATTATTGCACGCAATAACCTTGCAGATAGCTTATCAAAGCGTATTCTTGTACCTAACCCACACGCTATAAACACGTACCACAAAATATTATTCAGGCACAAGTATGAAGTACCTGATTTTTGGGGTAATTGGTTTTTCGGCTTATTATAATTTATTTAATGTTAAATCATTACTCTTATACATTAGCAATTTGAGAATAAAACATCATTAATAATTGCAGCCTGTTGTTTTCAATTAAATTTGTAAAGGTTATGTTGAATCATTTACTCAAAATATTTACGCTTAATACATTTAAATGATACTCCCTCCGTTTCAATTTATGTGAACCTATTTTCTTTTTAATCCATGCGAAAATGAATGACCCATTTCCTTATTTAGAAATAATTTACTTTTATGCAATAATGTATAGCCATACAAATTATATTTGCATCATTCTCTTTTTTCTTAAGCTCCGTGCCCGGTCAAATGAGTTCGCATAAATTAAAACAGAGGATGTAGAGCTGTCAATATGAGCGGGGCCGGGCTAACCCATCCTAGCCCATGTGGGCTTTATCCATTGATGGGCTGGGTTGGGCTAGCCCACCATTTTGATGGGCCTTATAATGGTCAGCCCACCCCAACCCTATGTGGACTGCGGGCACCCACGGGCCGGCCCATTATTTTTTAAAATATAATTTTATATTTTTTTCTTTAGGTGCTAACCTAAAAATGATAAATATTTAAAAGTTAAAAAAATCTTATTGGAAAAATTTCACAAACTTAATAAATTTTATACTGTTCCAATATATCACAATAAGCACCAAAAAAGTAAAAGACAAGACTATATTTTATTCACTAAAAGTCAAACAATCAAATCAAACTATTCAAGAGAACATCCATACGCTTATGTGATATCCAACACATCAACTTCATTAGACACATTTGATTCCGCTTGTGAGAAGGTTGTCTTAACATCTTCACTTTCATCTACATCTACTATTCATATGCAATATTAATTAGTTAAATATAAAGAATAGTTAAATTTTTAAAACGAATTAACTTTTAAGACTTTGATCTTTTAATATGATGAGTTTAATAAACTTTAAGCTTGGGATACTCTTCATGTTATTTTTTGTGTCCTATACTTTTATATTTTATATATTTTAAATACGTATTTTTATTAGACCCACGGGCCGGGCTGGCCCAGCCTAACCTCGCACAAGCTTTACGAGACACGGGTTTACTCGAACCGGGCTTAAAGCCTCATTTTAAATGGGCTCCAAAAATTTTAGCCTAGATCTACTAAATATTGACGGCTCTAAAAGGGAGTATGTTGCGACATTAATTTATAGTTAGTGTAATTTGGAGAATAGACAGTCGGGTTAAAATTTGCTAGTATTCTTACGTGTCCAAAGTAGGTGCAATTCATAAATGTCACATTTTTTTATATGTCAGCCACTGAATGATGGAGTATATGGTTCTCTACCATTTTCTCACTTTCTCCGTCATTTGTCGTTTTAGGTGAGATGAGACCACATGGTTTAGGCTGCGTCGTCCAGCAGTTGCTGCTTCTGGTCCCCTCTTGCTTTCATTAATTTATTTCAACAGTTTTTCGATGTTCACCGGGGGGGAGGGAGGGGGGGCGTTTCGCAGTGGTATAACAATAGCACCGAATAGAGTATATTAGTAAAGTTGAGATTAATTTTTACACTATTTAATTTAGTGCATTAAAGGTTATGAAAAGATAATTTTATCTTTATTTATGTTTATCTATGTACTAAAAATTATAGTATTACTAATATTATGATTTATAGCTTGTTTGGCCAAGCTTTTTTTTTGGGTTAAAAGTGTTTTTTTTTTTTTTTTGCCAAAAGCACTTTTGGCAAAAAATTGAGGTGTTTGGCTAAGTTTTTTGAAGGAAAAAAAGCGCTTTTGTGAAGAAGCAGAAAAAAGTAGCTTCTCTCTAAAAGCACTTTTCTGAAAAACACTTTTGGCCAAGCTCTAATTACTGCTCAAAAGTGCTTTTCAAATTAATTAGCCAAACACAAACTACTTCTCACCAAAAGCACATTTTTAAAAACTACTTTTGAGAAAAACACTTCTCAAAATAAGTTAATTTTAGAAGCTTGGCCAAACAAACTATTACTATGTATAGGAATAGTATTGACTAAGGCGTATAACGAATACAGATTAATTGAAAAATGCTATCAAAAAGAGATTAATCGTATAATCTAATATATGTATTATTATTCTTAATACATCCTACCAAACAACCTCTAAAAGAGTTTAATGGTAAAATGCTCTGTACTAAAATAAAAAATAACTCTGTAAACTCAAACTCAATATTTATAATTAATTAATTAACTAAACTCAAACAAGATGCTGGTAAGTTGCTTGTAAGCTGTTATTGTACCAGATATAGATAATCTTCTACCGGAGGTAATATTTATACATAACGGAGTACCGAAATGATAAGCTTTTTCAGGAGGCTTATTTCCAATAGAGTACCAAATAGATAAACATATTTACGGCGGAGTCCCATATGGATAAGCTTCTTCAGAAAGCTTATTTACAACGAAATACTAAATGAACATCTATAATATAATATATATTTATAGCACTATGTACATTTTTCTAGTATTTTATTCTCCACACTATGTTCAAATCAAAGGTAGTTTCTGCGGTTAACATAGTATTACATTAATACAATTAATGCACTCTAAACTTGCTGGCTGGAAGACTAAATGCCTCAACATGGCAGGGATAACAGTCCTGGCTAAGTCAACTCTAAACATTATCCCTAGCCATGTCATGCAATACATTTCCCTCCCCACCAAAGTAACCAAACAGATTGATAAACTCCAAAGGAACTTCATCTGGAGCACCACCCCGGAAAAAAGAAAAATGCACTTGGTTAAATGGGAGGTAGTTACTCAAACTAAGCAAGAAGGGAGATTAGGATTGCAGAAGGCCTGTCAAAAAAAACAAAGCTTCTTTAGCAAACCTAGCATAGAGAGCCTACAAAAATACCAATTGCCTTTGGGCCAGAGTTCTGATCCACAAACATTGCAACATGTCAAGACCCAATCAGGGTCAGAGACAGCCTAGAACTCAAAAATCACCCATTTGGAAGGGACCGCTGAAGGGCTGGGAAACTTGTGCCAAAGGCAGTAGATGGGTAGTGCACAAAGGGAATAGGGTAAACTTCTTTAACGATAAATGGATCCCCAACCAGCCAGCTCTGAGAGAGCTAATCAAGGCACCCAAACTCAAAATGACCTTAACATCAAGGTTAATTCTGTCCACCAGATGGGCTCCTGGAACACCTCAAAGCCTATCATTCTCTCTTCCACCCATATACATGACCTTCTGAGGTCTGTATTCATCCCTAGTGTGTCCACCAAGGAGGACAATCTAATCTGGGATATCACTGCCAATGGCCAATTCTCAATTTCCTCTGCCTACTCTCTTCTGAGCAGGCAAATCAAAGCACCACTACTAATAGAGGGGAACTCTTCAAAGGGTTATGGAAGCTCCACATCCCAAACAAAATAAAGAACTTCTTGTGGCTTCTAACACATAAAAGACTGCCAACAAGGAGTTTTCTTCCACTCAATTGGGTCTGGAATGCCCACAACAATGCCACTTTTGTGGGTTTGAAGGAGGACATTAACCATATCTTCTCCCAGTGCCCAAATGCCTGTCCAATTCCTGGCACCAATAAGAGCAAAAACATCAACCTCCACTATGCCAAGGTCTTAGTCTAAATGGCCTCCCTTGGGCATCAATTATGAGTACAATCAAAGACATTAAGTACAATGAGTGCCTCAATTGGGACAATCTCATGCCATTCTGTCTATGGCACATCTGGCTAACAAGGAACAGCAATGTCTTTAACAACAAAAGGGACCCTATTAATGCAGACAACACAATTGCGAAAGCTACTGAATTCTGTGTGTTGAGTGACAGTAAGCATGCAAAATATAAGCACCAAGTGATGCTGAAATGGTCTCCTCCTCCAAGGGAATCCTATAAACTGAACACAGATGGTGCAGCAAAAAGAAATCCTGGAATAGGAGGAATAGGAGGAGTCTTCAGAAATCACAATGGGGAATGGATTCTAGGCTACATGGAGAACATCCCCTTTACCTCAAATACAGGAGAAAATCAGAGCAATCACCAAAGGCCTTCAGTTGGCGGAACAGCACAACCTACTGCCTCTGGAAATAAATACTGACTCCGCTGAAACAATTAATATGCTGATTAATGGCAATCTGATATTTGACCTTTAATTTGTGAATGCAGGTCATTGATCCAAAGGATGGGCAGAGTGGAAGTGAAACATACCTACAGGGAGCAAAACAGGGTAGCTGACGTTCTTGCTAAGAAAGCAGCAGAAGAAATTTTTTTGTGTAAATCTCTAATTCTAGCAGTTCCTCCGGTGTTTGCCAATGATGTTTTTTGGGCAGACATCCTAGGAACTGAACTACCTAGATTACTTTTGGGTTGTAATTTAAGTACTATTATGCCAAAACTATCATCAATGGGGGCACTAAATTACCCCATAACTGCAAGCCGTATAAGGCTGGAAACTTTCAGTTAACATATATATATATATATAATATATAATATATATATATATATATAATATATATATATATATATAATATATATATCATCCTTTGCAACAAAAAAAAAAAAAAAAAAATTAACTCCCTCCATTTTTTTAATCAATTCACCATCTGAGATTCTTATCCTTTTTATCACTTTCTCTTCTATTTCATAAATGTCACAATTGCTGAACGTGATAGGTCAGCTCACTGATCATTAGTATATTGCTCTTTTTATCATTTTCTCCGTCTTTTGTCTTTTTTGTTGAGATGAGACCACATGGGTTCAACCGCTGGTTCTGGTTCCCGTCTTCCTCTCCTTATTTTATTTGAAAAGGCTCTAATTATTCGCCAGATCCCTCACTACTTTTCACCGTCCTGTCCCTCAAATTGCTCGTTTTTTACGGAGACCCATTCATAATTTAAATTTATTGAGTTTAACTTTTAAGAATTTTAATAATAAATTTATTATACTATTAAAATTTTGTGTTCAAATTTAATATTTGTTGAGAATTTAATAAGAGTTCATATATAAATTCATGCCACATATCGAAACTTGTAAATTCAGTTGAACCTGTTACCAAAAGACTACATTCGTCCATGCTTTATACTCCTACAATTTATCTAAAGTGTATATTAAAAAATTTAGTCAATACATAGAGTGTATCATTGTATTCTATATACTTTTTCAATTTTATATATATAGTTATAGTGTGTATATGTTAAAGTCTAAGGCGGTTTTTGTGATTATCAACTCATTTCATTATTAGTACAATGAACCCCCTCCATTGTTTAATTAATTTTATCTGTCAGATTCTTTTCCTTTTGTCACTTTCTGTTTTACTTTCTTATTCTTTTTCTCTTCCTTTCTGTACTTCTCTTTTTTTTTCTTTTTTCTTTTTTGGGTTTTTCTTTTTTGTGCTTTCCTTATTCGTGGTTCTGTTTGGGTAGTTTTGCATAGAACCAATAGAAGAGGTGAGGTTTTAGGGACCTGTCCTTTGTATGAACTGTGCAAATGTTTCACAGCCACATAATGCAAAGGTTATGGATTCATGTGAATCAATAATTTTTGCTTAGATTATGTATTGTATTAAGAAAATTATTAAATTTGGAACCCAATTCATTGGCCGATTATAATTGTATATTAATTTGAGATCGTTGCAGGAACCCATAAACTTAAAATTCTGGATCCGTCTGAGTAGTGATATATTTTTCCGTGAAGATTCTGTTCAATTAGATCTTTTTTGAAAAACAGAAAAAGAAAATACCATCATAAGTACTTGATTTTGTAAGTTGAATTTTGAATACTACTACAAAGTTAATTGAATCTTGACCGTATTATTCTAGAAATTCATCGAAATGTAAACAGATTACATGCACACTATGCTAGCGTTTGGCAGAGATTACCTAATTTGTTTTGAAAAATCTGATCTGGGTGAAGTTTGGTTTGAAGATGAAAATGTGTTTGGACAGAAGTTTTCAGAACATATTTCACACTTTTTTTTTGAAAAAACATGAAAAAATGACTTATGTTAGAAAAATATTGGATTACGGAGAATAAGGTTTAGCTTTAGGCGTGCCAAGGACACTGTCCTTAAGGATATTTCGCTCACACCGTGATGAATAAAATTAGGTGTATCCCTCATGATTCAACAAGCTCTTCTAGAATAAACTAGGAGCAGAAACAACAAAGATTAACAAAAACAACCTGACACGATAGAAGAAAAGTTTTACTTTCTTCCGCCTTCAAAATGAACACCAACACACACACATATATATATATATATATATATATATATATAGTCCAAATTGGACAACTGATTGAATGTAACGTTTCATATTAATGTAATATTATCAAAGTTAAGAAATATTTCCAATAAGAAACGTTACATAAGTTTAGAGCAATAAAGCTGAAAACCTTTCAAATAGCAAATTGACTGTCCTAATAAATCAAATTTGTTTTGATAGTCATAATGATACTCATTCAAGGTTAGTAAAAATATTATATTCAAAGCTATTAAAATTTTCAGTTATAGATAATAAAATATATTCAATTAATTGGTATAATAAAGATCCATTAAGATTATATTAAAAGAATGGACCAAGACATCAATTTAAATATTTCTTTTTGAGATATTAAAATTATTTTTTCTAACAATCCCCCAGATAGCTCAAAAAGAATATCACAGAATAAAATAAAATAAGAAATTTTTCTGGGTTTTCACAAGTGAGCATAATGCGTTGAATCTGGTGCCTCTAGGACTATGAACCAGACCTAGATAAAATAAGATTAAACTTACAGAACAATTGGTGAAGTTTAAAACTTCTATGAACCAAGAATTCTTTTGTAAGTTTAGTGTCTTATCTATCACATTATACCCCCACACTTTGTTGTTTATCGCGGTTTTGCGTTAATAGGTCATGCGCGCGCCTGATTTTCGTGAGTGCTCTAGAAGTTTCGCCACAAATTTTATTAGAGCGGCCCCACTCCACACTCGTATAGGTCCATCTATCAAGTGTATTCTGTAGTGCAATACACCACCTACAAAAGGCTATAGATTATTGGATTAAGAATTTAATAACTCAACCTCACATTCCTTGCAGTCTTGCACTATGTACACATACACTATAGGAAGAGACATACTTTAATAGTGCTCATTTGATTAACTAATGACTTGTTATTACCCATATGAACCTACTTCATGAGATCTCCAATCATATAGATTAGGTTACCATCATTGTTGATACATCTCAAACTGGCAAAAGTCTCAACCCCTCGATGTTTTACTTATAAGCCAAAGGATTGGCCAAATATTCTTTTGACTACACATAATATGTATAAAAAAATTTCTCTCCAAGCAATTGCTTTATCACATTATGTTTCAAGAGAATGTGTCTACTCTTCCCATTGAAAGATTTATTTTCTTACAATGGCTATTGCGCCTTGGCAATCACAATTCATCGACATAATTATTGTCGGTTTAACTCACGAAGAGGTTGCTTAATCAACCTTACTTCCAAGCAATTTTAATACCACAGCACCCACCAAAAGGTGATCACACAACAACTAGCTAGGTTTTTCTCATCTAAATCAAAGATTCAATGTCTTCACTGTATCCTTCTAACACAGTGGAAAATTCACATATAGAATACTAACTCATAGTATTTCTTACATAAGGCACAAAATATCTCAGATAAAATGAAACTTGACTTCTATACAAGTGCTTTTTGAAATATTTTTCAACACATTGGGTCCAAAGCAACACTCTAAACAACAGTTCCTTATGCTTGCAATCGATTTCCAAATAGCTTCAAAAACAATTATTAAACTCCAAATTTACACAAACCTTTGCTTAATCCATGTGACTGACGTATGGAAATATATGGAGTGACCTAATGAATAAACATGAATCTAGACCTTAAACTCGTAAACGAATATGCTTACAAAACTGCATTTATGTAAATCAATATCCATACAAGCCAACACCTAATATTTTCATGCATTCAAATAGACATCAAGACCAAAACTCACTGATCTTCAGCAGAAACGAAACAAATTCTACAACCCAGAACACGAAATCAAAGCGAAAGCTGAATGGTTAAAGACCATGGTCCATTTGTTGTACAACACCTACAGAACCTGCTTGTACACCTTTTAATCATGCTATTTAATATTGAAACTAAACCCTTAACTAACAACATAAGTCCAGTTTTATAACATGCAAGTAACAACTTATTTAACACCTATCATTACAGACCTATTACATGATATGAAACAGCAAAAGAAATAGAGACAGATTGAGTCGACTACAACTTGTATTCCATTAAATCCACTGAATCATATAATCAACACTTAGTCATTGTTCATTGGGATAAGAAGGATACCTGGAAAGCAAAATAAGAAAGAAGTGAGAGGATCAGCAGTAAGCAGCAGCAAACAGCCCAGATTCAACCCAAAAATATGACGCAGTCCAAAACGAACTCCCAATCGAACAATAACCCAAGGATAAACTCATAACCAAACTTTAAAACCAGACTCGATCCATTTTTAGCCCCAGATGAATCAGAGAATAATTTCAGAAACTCAAAGCCTCAAGATCCAAAGCAGAAATTCAATGGAACAGTGTTCTTTTCAAAAATTTTAGTCGTTTGCAATTTTTCTCAATTTTTTATCTTGTCTCTATTTCTCTCTGCCTTGAAAGGCAAGATAGGGATGCCTTTATAGGCAAAGCACTTGGGCAGCATCTTAAGAATCAGTTTTGCATTTTGCCCCTTTTTAATTATCATTTTTGCTACTTGGTCCTTGAATTACTGACTTGTTGGCCAAGTAAGGCTATTTTCAACTTCTAAGAAGCTTCCTAAAGAAGTTATTGAAAAGATTCCTTAACTAAACTACCCAAGTTACCCCTTAGTGACCCTGAAATTACCCCTGAACAAAAATGTGGGCCAAATCGACCCAACCTAATTTGGTATGGGTCTACAAACCCAAGCTAAATCCCTACTTGGGCTATTTGAATTTCAGAATCCAATTAGAGCAATCAGGGAATCCCTATTTAAGAACTGACCTAAAATTTCCAAAAGAAAACAAAATTCGGGACCCTTTAAAATGCAGCTGAAACAAACCAAAGCAAATGAACTAATTAAACTAACTAAAAACGGGAAATTAGCTAGGTTATGGGTCTAATTACATTGACTAACAGATGATGAAACGAGAACAGTAATCCTGCCATTAACAAAAGGAACTAAATAAACAAGAAAAAGACTGAAGAACAGGCTTGAGAAGAAACAAATGGACAACTACCAATTTTGGCTGGGCATTGAGTTGAATCAACTGAGTCGTCCAAAGGAAAAAAAAAGAAGAAGAAAAGAAGAGGAATGAAGAGAAGATCGAAGTATCGAGAAAAACTCACCAATTCAGGGCTCTAACTTGACCGACCTTCTGATTTGATCCCCAAATAATGTTATCCACTTGTTCTTTGCTAAGAACAAACGAACAACGTTATTTCAGGACTAAACAAACCTTGTAGGCCAAGGAAACCTTGAAGGACGCTTTTGCATGAACGCACTCGGCTAAGGCTTCTAAGGCTTGACCTTAGATTTGAAATTCGAAGAGTTCAAGCCATGTTTGAGGGAAACTGACTATGGGATAGGGTAGATGAGATGAAGGAGGTAATGGGGTGTAAATTTGGTGGTGGTTGGTGGTGGCGCTGCCACCGGAGAAAACAAGGGCGGCGCTAGGGTTTGGAGTTTTGATCTGAAATTCGAAGAATTCTGGGTGGATTTGAGGAGAAGCGTTTGAGGATTTGGGATGTGGAGGTGGAGGAGAGTGCTTGGTGTTAATTTCATGGCAATTGGACGCCGGCCGCCGCCGTGGGCGATTTCCGGCGGGCGGCGGACGGTGATTTTAGGGCGGAGCTCGGTCGTGGCTTTGAGGGGTTGAGAGAAATGAGAGATGGG
>NW_017672235.1:100822-102633 GCF_001879085.1 Nicotiana attenuata | reverse complement strand
GAGTTTAGGGCGGAGCGTCGGTCGTGGCGTTGGAGGGTGAGAGAATGAGAGAGTGGGGGGGGGGGGGGCTGTTTGGACTGTCATATATCAAGTGGCCCTCACTTCTGAGCCGTTAGATCAATTAACCTCGACGGCTCAGATCTATCTTGGCTTAAACGGCGTCGTTTGGATTAGGGTAGAGGCGGACCGGGTTATGGGTGGTTTGGGCCGGGTTTTGAAGGGTTTGAAGGGTAATCAATTGGGTTTGGATGGGTATTGGCCCAAAATTGGTTTCTTTTATTAAAAATCTTTTCTTTTTTTTTTCTTTTTCAGTTTCAGATTTCTTATTAATTTTTAAATTAAAATAAAACCTAAATTAATTCTAAAAACTAAATTAACCTACCAATTTATATTAAATGCTCAAAATTAAATAACTCCTAAAAAGAAAAGCTAACAAAATGCCAAATTTAAAATGTAAAAATGCAACATGAACTATTATATATATTTTTTTTTGATTTTTCATGTTTTATAAAATAACTAATTTACTAATTAAATTCTAAGATGCAAAATTAAATCCTACGTGCAAATGCAATGTATTTTTTTGTATTTTTCATGAATTAAATAAAAATTAAACATGCACACAAAAATACAAATAATCAGAGAAATCCTACAATAATTCCCAAAAAACCAAATAATTAAAAGGAAAATTCTCGTTTTGGGAATTCTGTAGGAGCAATTCATGTGAGGCAAAAATCATGTGCTCACACAAAGTATATATGTCTTGATATTGGTTTGGACAAATAATGGTCATGTGATTTCGAAGAAAATAAAAATACTTCAATTGAAAATTGTCAATTTGCCATAGCAAATTTCGTCAATTTTTGCCATTGAAGAGTTTGTTAACCCACTTTTTCTATTATATGGTTATCTCTTTTCAATATAATTCTTAATTAACAATCAGAATCAATTTAACAAGAATAAAATAATTCACCGCAGGAAAGTCCTAGTATCAAATTCACATAGTTTGTGCTGAAGTTGAACACATTAATTTTTGAAAAAATTACAGTGATGTATGGATGCTAATAGAAAGCATGAAAAAATATTTTTTTGAGAGTGTCTAGAATAAAATGGTTTCTTAAATAAATATAATTTTGTACCCTTCATTGAATTAACTATACAAAATTTATACTTACGTATGCTTAGGCGCATTCAAATACTAGAAGAAAATATACCTTAATTTTGTGGTGTAATTTATCCTCCACAATATGGTAATGCACAAAATTAAAACAACAACTTGATTAACATTTGCGTAGTTCACAAAATTAATTTGAATAGATAGTGGTATATTCTCCATAAGATCAATGTGTATACTTCAAGTGTAGGTCCCATTTTTAGAGTTAGAACAATAACTTGGACAGCATCAAATTTGATTCTCCATAATAAAAAAAGTTATGGAAATACCCTTAAGATTGTTGGAAAAATATTGGATTATGGAGAATAAAGTTTAGCTTGAGGCGTGTCAAGGACACCTTCCTTAAGGATATTTCGCCCATACCGTGACGAATAAAATTAGGCGTATCCCCCAGGATTCAACAAGCTCTTCTAGTATAAACTAGGAGCAAAAACAACAAAGATTAACAAAAACAACCCAGCACGATAGAAGAAAAGTTTTACTTTCTTCCACCTTCAAAATGAACACCAACATATACATACATACATACATACATACATATATATATATATATATATATATATATATATATATATATATATATATATATATATATATATATATTCTTAACTGGTTAACGGATTATCCGTTAAGAAAATTG
>NW_017672235.1:54422-100812 GCF_001879085.1 Nicotiana attenuata | reverse complement strand
ATATATATATATATTCTTAACTTTGATAACATTACTTTAATATGAAACGTTACATTCATAAAGCCGAAAACGTTACATAACTTTAGAGCAATAAAGCCGAAAATGTTTCAAATAGCAAATTGATTATCCTAATAAATCAAACTTATTTTTTATTCAAAGCTATTATAATTTGCAGTTATAGATAATAAAATATATTCATTAATTGGTATAATAATGACCCATTAAGATAATATTAAAAGAATGGATCAAGACATCAATTCGAATATTTCTGTTTGAGATATTAAAATTATTTTTTCCAACAATTTATACCCACAAGTTCTAAAAACTATCACAAATACTCAATAGTACCTTTATCAATAATATTTATTATATTATCGCAAACTATAATCCTGAACATAAATAAATTTGGTACAAAATCATCATTTTTCTAATAAATACATAATACACTATCAGATGACCGAGAAGACGAAACAACATTGTTATAAAATAATAAATGGTGAGTCTTTTATAAAATATAAAAGTTTGGGACAATTTAAAAAATGTAATAGTTATATTTTGGGACAAAACCAGCTCTGTTTTTGGGATTTCGGTTTTGGGTTTTGGGAATTTGCCAAAATGTAGATAAAATCTATGGCCAAATATGTATTTACCAAAAAACTTCAAATATATTTTGGCAAAATCTATAGCTATACGAGTCCTATATGGACTATGGAGCGAAAGAAAGTATATCAATTTGTGTATGATCTAAGGCTTGAAAACTCGAAAGCATAGGCATATGCTATCTTTTGTAGATTCCACTCCCACTCTACAAAGCTATAACAAAAGCAATATGGTCCCATTCCTTGATTGATGGATGCCAAATTGATCAGTACACTCTACCGTACCCTTCCAAGTCCTTTTACTTCTCCATTCTTGTGAATCTAGACACAAAAGCATATGCTAATAATGTCTTTCTAGAAAATTAAAAGCAATCACCTTTCCTTTATCCCAATATCAAGAAAAGAAAACAATTTTTATATTTCAACATCAATAAAGCAAAGAACAAAACTTAATGAGACCCTTTTACACAAAGACGAAGAGGAAAGGATGGATCATTTCTCATTGTTTTATAATGTATTATATTATATCGTATTGTATTATATTGTATCGTTTTATAAATACAATGTTTGGATGGATTGTATTGTTTGCTATTGTTAAATAATACTTTGTTGTTTAGTTTAACTGTATCGTACTATACTGTAACTGATAAGTTGACTAAAATACCCTTAATTGTTTAAATATTAAATTTATTAAAATCATGCATAAAAATAATTTTAGAAAAACAAAACAGAAAAAGGCAAAACACATTAATAAAGCTGAACAAATGAGCGAGACAGAATAAGGCAAAACAAAGGAGCACATCTAATTGGGATTGAGTTAAAAGCAAATTAGGAGAAAAAATAAAACAGGAGGCGGCAAAACATCTATAACGTCGGTGGCTGAAATTCTTGAAAGAAATAAAGTAGGTTATAAGTTGGAGATTTGAAGTTAAAATAGAAAAAAAGTAAAGGGTAAAATAGAATTGTGAAGTAATAAGTTAAGGCATAATTGAAAAAATAATTCCACCACACCAAATCGGTTGTTTAAAAAAAGAGGATTTTTCATTATTCCGGATCAATAAATATAACAATACAATACAACCAATTTTAATAAAACAATCAAAGCAAACATTGTTTTAGGATAGCAATACAATACGATACAACGAAAACAACCATCCAAACAAGCTGTAAAGATCCATAGCATTTATAAAAGCAGAGCAAACTTTATTACATAGTAGTGCTTCTCTAAACAAAACTGAAGGATAAAAGCACAAATACTTCCCTCTCTCCCTCAACCTTTGATATTCCAAAAACGTATAAAGGTGGGGAAAGCATGGAGTTTTTACATATATAAAGCCGCAAAACATGTCCTTTATTTTTTCCTTTCTCATAATATATACAGCAGAAGTTAACGGATTTGTACTGCTAGTTAACGGAGTTAATCAGCCATTGATCTTGTCTCTCCTCCATTAATTACCCATTGGTGTCCTGCATTTAATAAAAATAAAATCAAAATCAGCTAGGGTTGACCAAAAGTCAAACTAATAAAAGCCCAAAAAAAGGCCAAAAATACTTACTCAGGACTTGTTCTGCTGAAAACCTTCTAGAAACATCCTTACAGATCATTTTCCTCAACAAATCCTTAGCTTCAGGCGAAACCGACCTAAAATTCCTAGTAGGAAATCTCAAATTTGCCCTTAAAACAGCCTGAAATGTCTCAGTCGGAGTTTCGCCGTAAAATGGAGGAACCCCAGAAAGCATAATATACAAAATAACACCGGCGCTCCATACATCGACTTTCTCATTGTATTCTTTCCCCATTAAAATCTCCGGCGCCACGTAATACGGCGTACCCACCACCCCACTCATCAACCCCCCCTCACACCCAACAAACCACTCCGCAGATCCAAAATCAGCCAACTTCAACCTGTCCTGAGAATCAAAAAGAATATTATCCGGTTTAATATCACGGTGGGCCACACCCATTTTGTGACAGTGATTAATCGCGGAAATTAATTGGACCAGAATATTAGCAGCGGCCCGTTCCGATAACGGCCCAGTGGAAACTCTCTCGTAAAGATCGTTGTTAGGGCAGAGGTCGGTTACCATGTGAAGGAAGTTTTCATCTTCGTAGATTTTGTGTATTTTGAGAATGTTTGGGCTACCGGAAAGGAGCTGTAGAATCTTGGGCTCATTGTCGAGGCACTCACGGTCGGTGGAATCGAGGAGGAGGGATTTTTCGATGGATTTACAGGCGAAGGAATGACCGGTGACCGGTGAAAAGCAGCGGTAGACGGTACCGAATCTACCACGCCCGATTTCTTCGCAAATTTGGAAGTCGCTTTTCAAGGCTTGACTCATATTCTCAAGGCTTGTTTTGATTTTTTGGGGGTTTAGTTGAACAGAAGAGGTTATATTTATAAGAGTAAAATACCGAATATTCGTATGTAGGTTTTACTTGGAGGGTAGAGAAATAGAGAGAGAGTTATTCAATACGATGGTTACCCTTTTTTTGTATATTTATATTTGTGTATAATTTAATTGATAGTAACAATTTAAATTAATTACTTGATTTACTATAAGCTACGACTTAGTTGACTACTATGTGTTGTAATTTGAGTTGGTCTCACTCTCCAAGTACAATTTTATTATACAGAAGTTTGTACGCTATTAATAAAAATAACATATTTATTGCATATAGTCGTAATTAATTGCAAGAAAAAAGAAATTGGAACTCGCTTAGATGTGGACTTTACCTTAAATTGTTTTACTTTATATATTTTTAAGTATTTTCTAACAACTTATATATACTATGTTATTTTTTAATTAATAAATATTTTATGTAAGATATTAATATTTATTCATACTATTATTGCTAAATAGACATGTATAAATCTAACTTTTGAATGTTATAGATTTTAATTTACTTTTGTATCTTTTGTATTTCAAATTTGTTTATTGAAAATTAAAAATAGTTGAGGCATGACTCACGACAATGACTAGACACGAGGCGTACTGCATGTCTAGGTGGAATCACTTTAAAAGTTAGTTCAATTTTCATCAACCTTAAATTCTAAGTATTCATTTTATATCTTTGAAATATACTTCTATTATTATTCGGATATTTTTCATACGTATGTTTCTTTTATTTCGACTTTCTTACTGTCTTTTTATTGTTTCTGTTTACTAGTATCTGTACCCGCACGATGCGCGGGGAATTATAAAATTAAAAAATAATAAGAAATATTACTTGAAATGGTAATGAAAAGTGATCAAAAATAATATGTTATTGGTTAATGAAAGTAACAACCTCTACTTCTTAAACCGTATTTGGAACAAAAAAAAATAGTCACAATCTTTAAGACTCTACAATATATGTAACAAAATCACTGTCTCTGTTCAATTAGCTTGAATTTATTACATAAAATAAAATAAAATAAAATAATGAGCTTTACGAACAAAGCATTCTCGTCGAACTCCATCTTTCTCTGGAATATAAATCTAAGCAAATGCAAACTGGACTCACTTTTCACAACAAATTCCACGAAATTGTTTGCTTTCTCTGGCTAGAAACTTTATCTGACAAATGAATTCATGTAATGATCAAAGATCGAACATCAAAGATCAAACTTTGGATAAACTTGTATGATTTCTGTCTTCCACAACCAAAGTTGTTGTTTCTCGATGTATGACCTTTACACTTCCTGAATTGTTAACTCGATGTGAAAAACTCAACAAAAATATTACAACAATGATGAAGACAGAATTTGGCAAAGAAATACGGGCAATGTTACATTCACATATATAAGATCATGCCTAAACTAACTGAAAGGGTAATGTTTCTTTGCATTTAGAGTCACGCAAATTATAAATTTTAATCCATGTAGTTTAATCATTCCTAATACTTTATGAGTTTTAATGAGAATACTTCATTTTTAAAAACAACCCCATCTGCTAAGAATAAAGGCTAAACTGATATGAAAGAATTCTAGAGAAAAAAAATCTTCCTTTCACTATTTAAATCGAGGAAACAAACAAAAACTTAAGAAATTCTTTCTTGTGTTTTAAAGATTTTAAAGAAGGGAAAAGTTTTATGTATTACGTTGATAAAAACAAAGTATAATACAATAGTATTGAATTTATATAAAAGATAGGTCCTAGTAAATTGAATAACTTAGCCTAGTTATATAAAAATGAAGTATCAGATCTTTTGGCCAAAAACATTCTTAAGCTGCCAAAATCTATGCAATATCCTTAAGTATCCATGTGGACAAAGGATATCCACAAATCTTATCAAAGTGAACAGATCTTTAATTGCACACTTTAAAAATCAAATAAAACCCACAATCATTGTGCATGACATCCCACTGTCATACTAAAGATATTAATTGTTTGATCACTCAAATTTTGTTTATAAACTACATATATACATCAACGTATTTGTTATATACATCAACCTATTTGTTATATCAAGTTGTATTTCGTTATATTGTAATGAGCCACTTGACAACATAATGTTAACTCAAACTGAAGCACTTACCTGGAGTAGTTTTGAATGCTAAAATTAGTGTTTTGATGCTTCCTTCAGATTCATGTTCTTATAGCTCTGCCTTCTCAGCAATGTTCAAGAAGACTTCTTAGCATTGTAAGACATATGGATGTCCCATATGCCAAACTCCATTTAACTAATTTCTATCTCAGCAAAGAGCTTCTGATGCAGACGTGCACACATACACACACACGTAAACAGAATATCAGAAATGTTATAATATTAATACGTCTTCTGATTCTCCTTGTCGTGAGGAACAACAAATGCCAAGCATGACTTATCTTCCTCTTTTGGTGTGACATCTAAGTCAAGTCAAACAAAAAACTTAAGTTAGGAGCATGAGATTATTAATAGTAGAAAATATCAAGAAAAAATTCTTGGTAAAAGAAGAATTCTTTGACAATCTCAATACATTTCCTGTCTATCATATTACTTGTGGAATTCACATCATCAAGACAGTAAAGTATGCCCTTTTACATAACTCCAATTTGATAAAATAAAATATTAACTTCCTCCATAGAATGTGTTGTCAAAATGATTGAGCGCACTTGCTTTATAGCGCCAATAACACTTGCAATGTTATGCCTATTAAAAGTGTCGAAGGCTTCTGTAACCTTAGATTCATTATGATGTTTGACTTTAGAGTTGGCTACATAATTAAGTATGATATCGACGAAAATAGTTTTAGTTTTTGTAAAGATTGAATTGTCACATGATAATGTTATTACTTATTAGTATCTCTTACTTTAATATGTAAAGTATACTGTCCTTGCATAATTTTGTCACAATATGCTTCAGAGTTAAGTCTCAATGTGATAATGTCCCATTCCTACTTTGAGTTAAAAACTTGATAGTGTTAAAAACTTTAATCTGAAAGGCTACCTTCAAAATGTTTATGTGTATCCCGTTTTCAAATGGCGATGAGGACTTCATGAACAAACTGGAGATTGATAGCATGATTTTTCCCACAAAACGCTAATCAAGATTAAATACACCAGTGCCCAGCAAAGTTAGCGCTGACTCGTATCTGTCACTTCCTGATGAGTTAAGCCTCAATGTCCCAATCTTATATATATATTCAGCATTCACACATGGAAGGAAAAAGTCAAAAACAGAAGGGAGTACATCACCTGAGATGAATAATTGCAAAATGATGATCAGATGCTTAGCAATTTACTCATCGAACAACAAAAAATCACAAAGAACGATTTTGGATGCAATTTTCCCCCGGATAAACTTGTATGATTTCTGGATAAACTTGCTAAGATCATGCCTAAACTAACTGAAAGGGTAATGTTTCTTTGCATTTAGAGTCGCGCAAATTACAAATTTTAATCCATGTAGTTTAATCATTCCTAATACTTTATGAGTTTTAATGAGAATATTCCATTTTTCAAAACAACCTCTTCTGCTAAGAATAAAGGCTAAACTAATATGAAAGAATTCTAGAAGAAAAAAAATCTTCCTTTCAGTATTTAAATCGAGGAAACAAACAAAAACTTAAGAAATTCTTTCTTGTGTGTTTAAAGATTTTAAAGAAGGGAAAAGTTTTATGTATTACGTTGATAAAAACAAAGTATGTATATATATATATATATATATATATTCAGCATTCACACATGAAAGGAAAAAAGTCAAAAGCAGAAGGAAGTACATCACCTGAGATGCATAATTGTAAAATGATGATTAGATGCTTAGCAATTTACTCATAGAACAACGAAAAATCACAAAGAACGATTTTGGATAAAATTTTCCTCGGCAAATTTTCGGTGAAAGAAAAAAGGGAACTATACGTTTTTTCTAATCCAATATATGCAAGAGGAGAAATTCAGTTAGTTTTTAAAAGGAAGGGGAGTGGAGGAAGTGGGAGTAGTTGGTGGTTTTTATTGGTAGTTTCTATTGCTTGAAAATTTTAAAATTTTTGAATTTTGAAAAAAAACGTGTCTTGCAAGAGGAGAAATTCAGTTAGTTTTTAAAAGGAAGGGGAATGGAGGAAGTGGGAGTAGTTGGTGGTTTTTATCGATAGTTTCTAAATTCAGTTAGTTTTTAAAAGGAAGGGGAGTGGAGGAAGTGGGAGTAGTTAGTGGTTTTTATTGGTAGTTTCTATTGCTTGAAAAATTTAAAATTTTTGAATTTTGAAAAAAAACGTGTCTTTCACATCTATTTTTAAATGAATTTGAATTTTGAAACTCCAAGAAAGTTGGAGGATTGTCCAAATTTTTTATATATGTCAATTTAATGTTATGCCACTTGTCATCATAATAGTTCTTTGCCTCTCCTATTCTATATTAATAGATTTCATGGCTTCTCCACTGCTATATTTTTGTTAATACTATTTTTATTATTTTTTTATGGCTTCTCCACTTTTTTAAAACTGTTCTAACTATGCTTTTCTTAAGCTGATGGTCTATCGAAAATAACTTCTCTACTATCACAAGGTAGAGATAAGATATGCATATACACTATTCTCTTCAAACCACTTATGTGATTTCAGTGGTTTTGTTATTATTGTTTTTGTAAATACTCCGTATGTTGACTTACACTTGTCCACTATATTAAAAATATATTTTCACTTTTACTTGTCAGTTTTAGCAAATCAAGAGAAAGATAATTTATTTTTCTTGTTTTACCCTTAGCATTAATTACTCATTTGCAAAATTATTTCCCAAGACTCTTTGAAATGCTATCATTATGAGGGGTTATTAGGTAAAATATACATTACAATTATTATTTCTTAATGGGCGTGAAAAGTTTAAAGTGGACAATTAAAAATGAATGGAGGAAATATTAAAATTTAAGGGTAGGAACACTAAGTTTATTTTCTATACAATCAATTGGTTTAATGACTTCATAGTGCAAGCAGTTAGGTCATCTTTTCATCTTATGTATAGTTTTATTTATATGTTATTGGCAAGAAAGCGGACTTCCTTTAAATTAAAGAATATCCTTTTTTTTCTCAGATATAGTTTGTATGTTAACGGCAAGAAAGTGGACTTCCTTTAATTAAAAATTAGTAATTTCAGAACTTTGGACTTCCTCTATTTCTAGGTTTATACCTGCAACATGGGATATGCTTGCTACTTGTGACGACCCGACCCGTCGTCTCATGTGTTACCGTCCCGTTTTCCTCATTTATTGCTTCTTCATGTTTCATTATCGGCATTTGGTAAGTTAGAGTCGAATCGGTTTGGTTTTGGTAGAAAATGAGACATTTAGTCTCTTTAAGAAAGGCTTGTAATGGAAAAGTCAACCGGATGTTGACTATTGAGTTAGAGGGCTCGGATGTGAATTCCGGTGATTTGGTTAGCTTCGGGGGATGATTTGTGACTTAGGAGTGCGATCGGAATTGATTTTGGAGGTTCGGTGTAGAATTAGGCTTGAATTGGCGAAGTTAGTATTTTGGCGAATTCCGGTTGGTATGTGAGATTTTGATCCGGGGGTCGGAATGAGATTCCGAGAGTT
The DNA here is from genome assembly GCF_001879085.1 of Nicotiana attenuata. Taxonomy (NCBI): domain Eukaryota; kingdom Viridiplantae; phylum Streptophyta; class Magnoliopsida; order Solanales; family Solanaceae; genus Nicotiana; species Nicotiana attenuata. The sequence goes on along the minus strand of NW_017672235.1, from coordinate 92,223 downwards.
GCAGTAGCTTCGTTAGGTGATTTTGGATGTGTGTGCAAAATTTCAGGTCATTCGGAGGTATTCTGGTTTGGTTTTTGATCGAATGCGTGTTTCGGAAGTTTTAGAAGAACTTAGGCTTGAATTCGATGGGAAATGATGGTTTTAGTGTTGTTTGAGGTGTTTTGATGATTGGAGCAAGTTTGAATAAGGTATTGGATCATGTTGGTGTCTTTGGTTGAGGTCCCGGGGGCCTCGGGGTGATTTCGGATGGCTAACGGGATGAAAATTGAAGTTGGAGATTGCAGGTTCATATCTGATATCTGGTATTTTCGTTTCTGCAGAAATGGACCGCAGAAGCGGTCGCGCAGAGGCGAAGGGATGATCGCAGAAGCGACTTTTGGGCCTGGTGTTGTTTTCGCAGAAGCGGTTATGGGAGCCGCATCTGTGAAGCCGCAGATACGGAAGGGAGACCGCAGAAGCGGTTTTTGAATTTTAGGAGATTCCGCAGAAGCGGAAATATTACCGCAGATGCGGTAGTCGCAGAAGCGACAAAGGACCGCAGAAGCGGAAATAACTGATCAGAAAGGGTTTTAATTCCCTTCGCGAAATATTTACAGAACACATATATCTACTTCGGACTTGGGGTGTTCTTGAGCGATTTTGAAGAGGAAATTCAAGGACTTCGATCAGGTAAGCATTCTTGGACTTAGAACACAATTTTATCATGCAAATACATGAAATTTCACTGAAAACTCAAGGAATTAAGGTCAAAAATGGTGGTTTAAGGCTTGAAACCTAAGAGAACAAAAATGGGAATTTGAGGGGTCATTTGGACTCCGATTTTGGTGTTCTTTATATGTATAGACTCGTGGCGAGATAAGGAATCCGGTGATGTAAAATTTATAATTTTTCGAGAAGTGGGCCCGGGGCTCGGGTTTTGCCAACTTCGTGATTTTCAATATTTTTCGAGTCTTTTCTATTGGGTTATATTCCCTTAGCATATTGTGACGTATTCGTTGTGGTTTTGGTCGGATTCGACGCGCGAAGAGGTGAATTCGAAAGGCAAGGGCATAGCAAGCTAGGACTTTGGCCGGCTTGAGGTTAGTAATAAATGTAAATGCTGTGTTGAGGGTTTGAAACCCCGAATTTGCATAACGTAGTGCTATGTGAGGTGACTTGCACGCCGGATAACGGGCGTGGGGTAGAGCACCGTTAGGGATTGTGACTTGGTCCGTCCCGCTTAATAAAATTGATACCTATTTGATTGTAGATTTGTAATATCCTTATAAAAAATGGATTAATTGTCATAATTGGGCTTCGTGCCAACTACTTGAATCCTTCAGGGATTATTTTAATGGTTTCTTACCATATTTATAAATATTAAACTCGGTCCTGGTATTTAATACCGTGTTTGAAATCTCAGCCATTTTCTTAAATTAGAAATTAAGTTAATATTTTTAAATGAAGTTTGGGCTGAATATTTTTATACTATTGTGTGATTTTTGGACTGAGTATGGGATCGGGCTGCACGCCGCAGCAGTATTATAATGATATTGATATGAGGCCAAGGGCCTGTTTGATGCCACGAGATGGCTTATTATTGCGCTTGGGCCGTAAGGGGCCCCTCCCGGAGTCTGCACACCCCCAGTGAGCGCCATCGACGTTAAATAAATGGAGCGGGCTGCACGGCCGCAGCGGGGTACTTGAGGTACCGGTTTATGTGTTGCATTGCATATTTAATTGTTATTTATTTCTTCATCTGTTGTGATGTTTATTCCAACTGTATTGTTGTTTAAGGGTATTATTAGCTTTACTTTGTGTTTATTTAGGATTTCTTATCCTCAGACCTTATTTATATTTATTACTTTCTGAGTTGGAAGTACTCACAATACTCCCTGCACCTTGTGTGCAGATCCAGGTACACCAAAGGGTGAGTGAGGACTTGTTAGCTGAGCAGCGATTATCTGAGAGTGTCGAGGTAGCTGCATGGCGTTCGCAGCCTTGATCTCTCCCTTCCATATTTTATTATTTCATTCGTATTATTTTTCCTAGTCGGACTTGTAATAGGTGAATAATCTACTTCTAGAGGCTCATGTTCGTGACACCATATTCTGTGGGTTGATCAGTACTTTGTTTTCATTTTGGGGTTTTCGAATGTTAGAAATTATTTCAGAAATTCCGCACTAAATTGGTATTTTTAATAGTGAATATTTATTCATCTATCTAGATTTATTGGCTAAGGTTGTGTAAATGGTCGGGCTTGCCTAGCAATGTGTTGGGCGCCATCACGACCGGGGTTTGGGTCGTGACACTACTGTTGTTGGTAGAAAAAGTATATTCCCAAATTCCATACTTAAGCAAGATTCAGGGTCAGTTTACTCCTCAGTTTCTACATTATTAAATAATTATTATTGCTTTATTAAAATCTTTTTACAGTAAATATCTTTCCCGTTTGACATAGCTCTATATATTGACTACATTCTTGATTGTTGGTGTACGTGTGAATTATTTTCTTATTTTATGAGTTAAGGAACTAATTCTCCTCTTAATTAATATGCGAACTATATGACGTTCGTCCACTTAATAATGCTAATATTATATCATAATATGTATCCTTGATTACGCTCTTCAAGTAAAATAATTAAAAGAATACCTATATTAACACAGTCGTGATAGAGATTGAGGCCAGACATTCAATCAGCAGCTAATTAATTAATATAGTTAAACCAACTTTTGGTTAGAAATAATTTTTAAATTTTCTCTAATTAGTAAAACTTCATAAAGTGTTTGTGTGTGTGTGAGGGAGACCCATCTACAAATCAAGACAAGTAAAAACTATTTTGCATTGTAAAAGTTAGTGTAGAGGTTGCACATCATCGGCAGATGTAGAGTGATAGTGTCATCTGAATTCAATATTTTGACTTGGACTTTATATACTACAACAACAACAATATACCCAGTATAATCTCACAAGTGGAGTATGGAAAAGGTAGTGTATACGCAGACCTTATCCCTACCTGTCGAGGTAGAAGGTTGTTTCCGATCGATAGACCTTCGGCTCAAGAAAAGATAAAAAGATACAGAAGGGAAGAAGACGAAGAAGAAAGAAAGAACAGGGAGAGAAAGGATGATAAGGAAAAGGGGGGGGGGGGGGGGGGAAGATAACAACAGCAACAGCAATAATAACAACAACAACAAAACAACAAGTAAAAAAGAGAAAGTAGCATCAATTAGTAACAAACTGGAAAATACGATACGCGGAGTGAATGAAACAATAAGCAAATACTAGAGGTCAAACAATAAGCAGTCCACCCCGCACCAATACGGTGGGAGACCTCATCATCAATCTCCTCGCTATCTTGGATTATAGACCCGAGATACTTGAAACTATCCCTCCTCGGGATGATTTGGGTATCAAGATTCACATCCACGTCCGCTTCATGAGTCTTGTCACTGAATTTACACTCCAACTATTCCGTTTTGGTCCTGCTCAACTTGAAACCTTTAGATTCTAAGGTCTGTTTCCAGACCTTCAGCCTCGCTTTAACCTCGACTCTCGTCTCATCCGTCAGCATTATGTCGTCAGCAAATAACATGCACCATGGAACCTCCCCTTAAATGCGCCGCACCAGCACATCCATCGCTAAAGCAAATAGGAACGGGCTAAGGGCCGATCCCTGGTGTAACCCCATCACTACTGAAAAGTGATCCGAGTTACCTCCCATTGTCCTCACCCGAGTATTGGCACCATCATACATGTCCTTGATTACCCTAGTGTATGCTACCGGAACGCCGCTAGCCTCCAAACATCTCCACTAAACCTCCCCCGGAACTTTAACGTACACCTTTTCTAGGTCTATAAACACATGTGTAAGTCCTTCTTTCTCTCCCTATACTGTTCTACCAATCTCCTCACCAGATCAATGGCTTCCGTAGTCGATCGCCCTGGCATGAATCCAAACTGATTCTCGGAAATAGACACACTCCTCCTCACCCTGACTTCCACCACCCTCTCTCAAACTTTCATAGTATGACTCAGCAGCTTGATACCCCTATAGTTATCACAGTTTTGGATATCACCCTTGTTCTTGTACAAGGGAATCATCTCACTCCGCCTCCATTCTTCGCACATCTTCTTTATCTTAAAGATAACTTGACTCGGACTTTTCATATATGTTAAAAAATTAACTTGAAAGCTAGTAATTTAAACGAATTAGGTAGCGCCTCGAACTTGAACGCATAATATTCAAATCTTGAATCTGCCTTTATTGCACATAACTATTGGAAGTTTTGATATCGATGTTCAAATTTAACCTTAATTACAATAATTGACCCTCGAAATGAAGACGAAAACGATAAAATGAACATATTAAAATTAGAGAACTTGTGGAGTAGATAAGATTACAACAATAACAGTAATATACTCAGTACAATCTTATAAGTAAGGTCTGAAAAAAAATAATGTGTATGCAAACTTCATCCCTACCTTGTGGAAATAGAGAAGTTGTTTCCCTCGGCTCAAGGGTGTAGATAAGATTACAAATGGCAAAGATACTCTCCAGTACAATTAGACGAGATAGGTGTTGTTTATAAGTTAGATAACAACAAAATGGAGTCAATTATTGCACCTAAAGGAATAATGCTAACTTTTGAAAGGCAAATGATAATCCCACACTTGCAAACTGAGGTTGAGGTACTATAGGACAGCTATTACTTTGTGGTAATATATGAAAAGGAAGAGGTTAAAAACGATAACATCCACTCAGAATGAGTTGAATACATAGTCATTGACAGTTTATAAATTTATCTACCATCACGTAAAGTTAACTTGCAATTATATAAAACTTTTCATATGGAGTTTAATATAGTAACTTAAAATATAAAATAAAAACTTATTATAATTGATTAAACTATACTGATAATATTAAAAAAATTCATCTGGACATATAAAACTTAATTCCCTTTATGTAGTGACAGTAAAACTTTGCTCTTTGTTAGTCCCCTGACCCAACTCCTCCAGCGGAGGCTTTATATTAACTATAACTATAATTGATGGATCGTACATATGTTTCTGTTACTATTAAACTGGTGAAAATGGTCTTAAGGAATCTTGGGATGTTTTATAATCCTATAATCCTATCCTTACGCTCCTTTTTTAGTTCTTGATTGACAACTTGGTTTTGTTCTAACATATCTTTTACTAATTTTTTAAGAAATAAACAAGAAAAATGATTGGCTGAGCTATTATTTAATACCATGGATCGTGTTTGAACAATTAGGACTTGAAAATATCGTAAAGCCAGTTCCATTTCCTTCTCCCTCTTTTTTAAATTTTATCATCGGAACATAAGTATAATTTTGCCTACATGAGTTTCGCAAAATATAACAATTTATAAATTTGAATAAAGGTTCTGACCCTTACTCTTCAGGTTGTCAAGCAGTTTAATAAAATATTTTTACAATTTTAGGGTGTTTCTTACTCGTGTACTGCTGTTGTATCGGTTGGATTAGTTCTTGTTGTATTCTCTAAGTTCAACAATTAACTCTAAGTAAATAAAAAGATATTTTTATTCAACAAATTTATTCTTTTATGTACCTTTTCTCTCTCTACGAGTTATTACTTGCTGGTTTTGGACAAAGATTTTATCAACAGTACACGTAAGCGTAGAACATTTTCATATTTGTCTTTGGAGTACTTTAATTAAGAATATTACAGTCTCTGCACAAGTTAATATTCAAGCCGAACAAGTCGAAGTTACCGGAACGAATACATCGTAAGTGAAAGGAGAAAAGCCGAATCATATCGAATTTAATTAGGTATTGTATTGATATTACATATTAAAAATCAAATATTAAAAATACCGATTCAAAATATCTAAATATCATACCGCACTAATCAAAGAACACCACTGATGATAGGTGAATTTGACTATAATCACACCTTAAATAACCACTTTCTTGTATAGTTTTGATGAGAAAAGTGATAACAAAATGCTCTTATTAGTGTTTTTCATGATTTGCAGGTGATATATGATCAGGGAAGGCTAGGGAGTATTTTTGGAGTCAAAAATGAAGAAAAAGAGGTCAACTGTGAAATTCCCCAAGTAAACCACGCAAAACAGGCCTGAAGATTCAGAGGACTAGGTTGACCGCGGTTCCACCGCAACCGCGGTAGAACCGCGCTGGAAGATAACTGCGGATAAATTCAGATTCAGAGAAGGCATTTGGCCGCGGTTTGACCGCGACCGCGGCAGAACCGTGGCGGAAGCAGAAAACTTCAGGGACTAAAGTGTAAAATACGGGATTTTTAGACCTAAACCCTATTTAAAACATTAGACTTCGCCCAAGAGAGGCATGTATTGAATTTTAGAGTATCTTGGCAAGGAAAACAATTGTGAGAGATCACCCAAAACATCTTTCTTCTTTTCCTTGATTTTTATTGCTAGTTATGATGAATTCTATCTTAGTTTATTTTTCCATAGCCATGAGTAGCTAAATTCCTTGTCTAAGGTTTTGATGGAACCTATTGGGTGATGAACTTCTTGTTTATGTGAATACAAATTGCTAGTTTAATCTCTATTTGTTCAACTTCGTGTTTGTTGTAGTTAATTGACAGGATCCTCAATTAGTTGTGCCTATTTAGTGTGCATAACTTGGAAAATAGTGCATATTTAGGGTATTGTTGAACAACACCACTCCTAGATTATTAGAGGAATCTATAATTGCGGGTTTAAAGGCGGGATTAGGGATAACGAAGCCTTGGGTGTAATCTAAAGTGAATCGTGCTAAATAAAGTAAGCTAGTGTATCTCGGGAGAGTGCAATAGTAAATTACTGTGATTACTCGGGAGAGATTTACGGTAAGATTAGCGTTCATGATTGATAGAGATGTGTTGGTAAATTTGTATGAGCATAAACAGAAGGGATTCCATCAATAGGGGAAATCATTGCCTTAGCTTTTTATCATAATTGTTTACAACCTTATTAGTTTAGTTTACAGCTATTTAGTTACTTGCAAGCATAGTTGTTAAAGAACATTCAACTGAGATTTGAATATTTGGGAAGCTGGTTCTGAAGAATTAGTGGGTCTGAAGATAGTGGTTGATAGGTTAACTCTCTGTGGATTCGACCCTGGGCGTAATACTCGGGTTATATTTGCAACGTCCGCAGAGTCCTTTTTATAAGGCATAGTTGGGCGTGATCAAATTTTGGCGCCGTTGCCGGGGAGTTAACGGAATTATCAATTGCCATTGACAGAAATACAAAGATTCTTATTGTAGTCAGTTTTCTCTCTACCAACTTTTTCATTGAAAATTTGACGGTTGTTGATCTGGGTGCACAGGTGTATGCCTAGAAATTCTACGAGGACTGGAGAACTACTTGAAGGACTCTCAGACCCCGAGAAGACATTCCGGGCATTGAATCGTGCAAACAAAAGACTTCAACAATCACAACAAACACACCAACTCGAAATTGACATGGGCGACATAAACGACCCCAACGGGAACGTCAGGAATGAGCAATTGGCACCTCCTGTGCCTGAGGGTGCACTTTATGACTGGGCACAACCCACAGCTGACAATCTGGCCACTGCCATTATTGTGCCTGCGATACAAGCTGAATCGTTCCAGATCACAAATAACATGCTACACTTGTTGCAGAACAAGGGACTTTTTTCTGGGACACAAACAGAAGACCCTCAGCAACACTTAAAGAACTTCCTGTCTATTTGCAAAACTCAAAGGCAACCGAACGTGACTCCGGAAGCAATCAGATTATTATTGTTTCCATTCTCGGTGACAGGAGCTGCTCAGGTTTGGCTAAACTCGCTTCCCATAAACTCTATAGCAACTTGGGATGAGTTGGTCAAGCAATTTCACAACAAGTTCCATCCTCCCAACAAGACCGCTCAACAAATTGATGAGATTGTGAGCTTCAAACAGAAACCAATGGAGACACTACACGAGACATGGGGCAGGTTTAAAGGAATGTTGGTTATGTGTCCCCACCATGGTGTTCCAGAGCAGATGTTGGGACAACGGTTTTACATGGGATTGTCAGACAGCTTGAAGAATATAGTTGATGCCTCGGCTGGTGGGGCATTCTTGAGCAAGACTTGGAGAGAAGGTCAGAATTTGCTCGACAAGATGGCGCAGAATTCGGGTTGGACAACTAGGAACGCACCTATCACTCCAGTGGTGCACTCAGTGCCTCTCGATCCTTCTAATACAATGGCTGAAAATATGGCGACTCTCTTGACACAAATGAGCATCCTCACCAAAAAGGTGGAGGAATCAGGGCAGAAGCAGCAGGTTCATATAGTAGATACTACCAATGGGGGCTTGTGCACATCTTGCATTAGCCAGCCAATTGGTAATCCTTGGAATACAGAGCATGATCATCATCATCAGCACCCTGAAGATATGAACTATGTGGCTAACTACGGGGGTCAGAGGCAAGGTAATCAGAACTGGGGTCAGCAGACTCAGCAGCAGTACAGGCCACCTCAGCCACAGTATAACGCCGGAAACATGGGAGGCATGAGACCCCCCAACAACATGGCACCGTATCCTAGACCACAGGGGTACAACAATCAGCAGCAAGGGTACCACCCACCTCAGCAATAGCAGGGTGGAATACAGGAAGACGGGTTTGCAAGACTTGAAGCAATGATTACAGGTTATTGGGTCCAACGCTAAGATAAATGAAAGGGTGGATGCACATGATGCAGCTATCAAAAATATTGAGGTACAAGTGGGCCAGATTTCAATGTCACTTAACAATCGTCCTCAAGGGACATTACCTGCAGATACCCAAATCAATCCAAAAGATCAGGGCCCAAAGCAGCTGATGGCGGTGAGTCTCCGGAATGGCAGGGATCTAGATGTTGAGCAAGAGAGAGCTCGAGAAAACATACAGGCTGAGACACTCATTCCAGTGCCCATTGAGCTGGATGAGTCTACGGGATTGACAGAGGTAACAGTCCAGCCCGCACCTGAAGAAAAGAATATGCAGCAAGAGACTGAGACAGTAGCTGAGCCAGTAGTTGAAACAGTAGCTGAGAAAGAGAAATCTCAAGTGATTGGGAAGAAAAGACCTCCTGCACCATTTCCATAAAGGTTGGTCAAGCATCAAAAGGAGGAGCAGTATAAAAAGTTCTTGGAGATGCTCAAACAAATCCAGGTAAACATTCCATTGATTGAAGCTTTAAAGGAGATGTCGGGATACGCTAAAATGATGAAGGACTTGATGTCTCGGAAGTTTGACTTTCAAGACTTGTCCACAGTGACACTTACTCAGACCTGTAGTGCAGTGGTATCTAGACCTGTTGCTGAAAAGCTATCTGATCCAGGTAGCTTTACAATTCCATGCACTATTGGGAACTTTGCCTTTGCTAAGGCACTCTGTGATTTAGGGGCCAGCATTAATCTTATGCCCCTGGTTATTTATAAGAGGTTGGGCATAGGGAGAGCTAGACCCACCTCTATGTTGTTGCAGCTGGCCGACAGGACTGTGAAGCGTCCATTTGGGATCCTTGATGATGTGCTTATTCAGGTAGGAAAATTCGTGTTCCCTGCAGATTTTGTAATCTTGGATTGCAAAGTGGATGAAGAAATTCCTATAATCTTAGGACGACCATTCTTGGCCACGGGGAGAGCTTTGATTGATTGCGAGACTGGGGAGCTCAAGATAAGGCTCAATGATGAAGAAATTATATTCAATGTGCAGAAATCTCTAAGGTGACCAAGTGAGTTCGCAAATTGTTCTCTTATTGATGCAGTGGACGTAATTGTAGAGTCTGATGATGAGGCGTTGACGGTTGAGGATCCCCTTACTGCATGCTTGACAAATGTGGATGAGGTGAATGGTGAGGATTTGGCGGAATGAGTATTGGCACTGGAAGGTAGAGGGTTCTGGATAGAAATCTAGAGTTTGAGCCCTTACACTTAGAAAAGAGAGACCCCTCCAGCAAAGTCATCCATCGAGGAACCACCTAAGCTGGAACTAAAGCCATTGCCAGCCCACCTCAGGTATGAATTTCTGGGTCCCGACTCCACATTACCTGTTATTATCTCATCTGGTTTGTTAGATGTGCAGGTTCAACAGCTTTTACAGGTACTATGGGAGTGCAAAACTGCCATTGGGTGGACCATGGCAGACATCAAGGTGATCAGCCCCGCCTATTGCATGCACAAGATTCTGCTGGAAGAGGGGCACAAACCTTCCAGGGAACATCAGAGGAGGCTGAACCCGAATATGAAGGAAGTGGTGAAGAAGGAAGTGATAAAGTGGTTGGATGCAGGAATCATTTTCCCAATCTCTGATAGTAGCTGGGTTAGCCCAGTTCAATGCGTTCCTAAAAAGGGTGGCATGACGGTTGTGAAGAATGACAACAATGAACTAATCTCAACAAGAACTGTCACAGGCTGGAGAATTTGCATGGATTATCGAAAGTTGAATCTAGCCACCCGGAAAGACCACTTCCCACTTCCCTTCATTGATCAGATGCTGGATAGATTGGCAGGGAGGTCACACTTTTGCTTTCTGGATGGGTACTCAGGGTACAACCAGATCTCTATTGCACCTGAGGACAGAGAGAAGACCTCCTTCATTTGTCCATATGGCATTTATGCCTTCAGGAGGATTCCCTTTGGCCTATGCAATGCACTCGTCACATTCCAACGGTGCATGATGGCCATATTCACTGACATGGTAGAGGACATAATGGAGGTGTTCATGGATGACTTCTCAGTGGTGGGGAATTCATTTGAGGAATGCCTAGTGAATCTGACGCGTGTGCTGAAACGGTGCATCGAGACTAACTTGGTTCTGAATTGGGAAAAGTGTCATTTCATGGTACAAGAAGGAATAGTCTTGGGGCATCGGGTGTCAAGCAAAGGAATAGAGGTTGATAGAGCAAAGGTTGATGTCATAGCAAAGCTGCCGCCACCAACTTCAGTCAAAGCCATAAGAAGCTTCCTTGGACATGCCGGGTTCTACCGGAGGTTCATTAAGGACTTCTCCAAAATCGCCAACCCTCTCTGTAAGTTGTTAGAGAAAGATCACCCTTTTGTATTTTCTGATGATTGCAGGGTAGCTTTTGAGGAGTTGAAGCAAAGGCTAGTCACAGCACCCATAATCGTTGCCCCCAATTGGGAGCAACCGTTTGAATTAATGTGTAACGCTAGTGACTACGCGGTGGGGGCAGTGCTGGGCCAGCGGAAGGACAAATTGATGCACCCAATCTACTATGCCAGTAGGACGCTGAGCGGAGCCCAGTTGAACTACACAGTGACAGAAAAGGAGATGCTAGCAGTGGTATTTGCTTTTGACAAGTTCCGGTCCTATCTGATAGGATCCAAGGTAATCGTATACACTGACCATGCAGCTCTTAGATACTTAATAGAAAAGAAGGACTCTAAGCCATGCCTGATTCGTTGGGTGTTGCTACTGCAAGAGTTCGATCTTGAAATTCGTGACCGTAAGGGCACTGAAAATCAAGTCGCTGATCACCTATCACGACTTGAAGGAGCTGAAAATGTAGTAGAAGTTGAGGAAATTCTGGAAACTTTTCCAGATGAGCAGCTGCTCGCTACCACTCATCAGGAAGCGCCTTGGTATGCAGACTATGCTAATTACCTGGCCAGTGGTATTGTTCCTCACGACCTGTCATCGGTCCAAAGGAAGAGATTCTTTCGTGAAAGCCGATTGTATTACTGGGATGAGCTCTACTTCTTTAGAATATGCCTTGATAACATGATTCGGAGATGCGTCCCCGAGATCGAACAATCTTTTGTCTTGCAGGCTTGTCACGCTTCGGCGTATGGCGGTCACTTTGGACGAATCAGGACAGCAGCTAATGTGCTAGAGGCCGGATTTTTCTGGCCAACGGTGTTCAAGGATGCTCACTTGTGGGTCAAGGGCTGTAATGAATGTCAACGCACCGGGAAAATTTCCCGGCGTCACGAGATGCCCATGAACCCAGTTCAAGAGGTGGAAGTGTTTGATGTTTGGGGGATAGATTTCATGGGTCCCTTCGTCAGCTCCTATGGCAATAAATCATTCTTGTTGCTGTAGACTACGTGTCCAAGTGGGTGGAAGCTGCACCATTACCCACCAATGATGCTAAGGTGGTGGTCGGGTTTCTAAAGAAGAACATATTCACCCGCTTTGGGACACCGCCCGCAATTATCAACGACGGAGGCACTCACTTCTGCAACCGGGCCTTTGAGAAGTTGTTGGCTAAATATGATGTGCGCCACAAGGTGGCTACTCCGTACCACCCGCAGACTAGTGGACAGGTTGAGGTGTCCAACAGAGAGATCAAGAACTTATTGACAAAAACTGTAAACGCTACAAGAACTGACTGGGCAAGGAAGCTAGATGATGCACTATGGGCTTACAGGACAGCTTTCAAGACACCAATTGGTATGTCACCATATAAGTTGGTGTTTGGGAAAGCCTGTCACCTACCTGTAGAACTTGAACATAAAGCGTGGTAGGCACTGAAACAGCTGAACTTAGACTTGGAAGCTGCGGGCACGTCAAGAGTCACTGAATTACATGAGCTAGAGGAGTTCCGGTATATTGCTTTTGAGAGCACAAGGCTGTATAAGGAGAGAATGAAGAGGCTTCATGATCAGAACATCATTCAGCGAAATTTGAAACCTGGGGACAGGGTATTGCTTTATAACTCAAGACTACGGTTGTTCCCGGGTAAGCTAAAGTCAAGGTGGTCTGGACCATTTCGCGTGGTTGAAGTGTTTCCATCCGGAGCTATGGAAGTTGCTACTGAAGATGACTCTCGTACATTTAGAGTCAATGGCCAGCGGTTGAAATTGTATGTGGGTATGAACGGACCTAAGGAGATGACCGAGCTGCATTTGAATGAATCCCAGAGGTCGAGCGAATCTTAATCGCGCTCATATGAGTCGTGCCGCGACGTTAAATCAGGCGCTACGCGGGAGGCAACCCATGACATTGTTGTAATTGTAACCTTTGTAGTCTATTCAAAAAAAAAAAAAACTGGGCGTTAGAATCAGAGAGGGGCCTCGACCAATGGCCTCTCGGAACCTCACTGCTCGCGGTTCTACCGCGACCGCGGCAGACCCAGACGCGGCCAGGTAAGTAAATTTTTTTTTTCAACACCTTTTAACCTCAATAAAAAAATCAAACCCCCCTTCTATTCCCACACCAATAATTCCGCCCCCCCCATCCCATTCCTTTTCTCTCTCTTTTCACACAATCTCCCTTCTCTTCCTTCTCCTTCACTCCCCTTCCTCCCCAACCTCCATTAACACACCTCCATTTATCCCTCTCTTCAACTCAAGTCATATGGCTCCCAAAAGGCAAAGGCGATCTGGAGGCACATCCCAGCGACCTGCTTATGATGAGTCCAGATTCCAATCGGAACTGGCAGAGGACGACTTCAACGCCAAGGCTACAAAGAACTTTATCCATGAGATCCCGATTGATCGGGTAGCCCTCCGAGCCAAAAAGGTGGAGATGTATGAAGAAATACGGAGGCAGGAAATGGAATTTCTATTTAACGACCCTGCACCAGTTAACAAGATGCTGGTTCGAGAATTTTACGCCAACTGCCCATTGAACTTGGGTAGGGAGGTGATTGTTCGGGGTACGGTGGTCAATGCTCAAGTTCCAACAATTCGCTGGGTGTTGCGGCTGCCCCCGTTCACCAGTGACGTCGACTATTACCATGTAGACCCCAGCACCGTGTCCGACTCGGATTGAGTCTCAGGGAAGTCTTCTAACCCTTCTGCTATTTACTTTCTTGATATGACATGGGGACATGCCATGATTTTAAGTGTGGGGTGAGAGACTTGCTCTAACTGTGTATTGGAATGTATATAGATGTTGTTGTGCTGAAACATTAGAGTGATGTGTTGTATATATTTGAGTGTGTTTATATTAGGAGTAGCTGACTTGGCCCAACGACGGACACTTGTCGACGGGTCTCTTGAGGGTCAAAGTCAGATAAATAAAAAAAAAATAAATAAAAATTTGTAGAGGACTCTTCTTGAGGACGGACCACTTGGACAGTACTCTTGAGGGAAGTAGTCCAGGTAGATTTTTCTTTATTTTATTTTATTTTTTAGGCAGTGTAGTAATTCTCCCTTGGTTTTTCTTTTGACCACGATTCTTTTCCAAGGGCTTTTCTTGAACCGGGTTAGGTAGATTTTTCTTTTGTAGTTAGGACCAAGATGGGTAAAGGCTAGAATGCAACCCTAGATGTACACACCTGAGAATAACAAAAAAATGAACTGAGGGTGCGCTGTCTAAGCTTGTTTGTGGACTCATACTATATGCCTTAATTTTGCACATCTTGTCTTGCTTGAACACTCGTATGATTGTGTTGATGAACTGATTCGGAATAAGTTACATGCTAAGTGTGTGTGAGTTGTTACTTGCATCCTATGCTTACATATGATACCTAGAACTTGCCCTGTGTGTTTGCAAAGCGAAATAGAAGTCGTTTGGTTTTAGAGATGATTGAGGCATTTCTTTGTGCAACCCTCTATGCTTGAGAATCCACCTGTGCATATTACCATAGTTAACCCCTTTGAGCCTGAAGCCTGTTCTTTGATAACCCTATAATGATCTAAATCGCTGTGTTTGAATAAGCTTAATTGTTTGAACCTTTACCTCCTAGAAGCACTTGAATCACTAAAGAATATACAAAAGTCAAAGTGTGGGGTGGGAGAGAGTTAGTGAAAAAGGGAATCAAGAATGAAGGTTTTGATTGGTGAACTGGCAGTGTACAATAAATCTCTGGAAAAAAAAAGAAAGAAGAAGAAGCCAGTTGTACCTAAAGAAAAGTGGGGGTCACAAGTGAAACAAAATGTGGAATAATGATTGGGTTGAACAAAAAGGTGAAACAAAAGAAAGTGTGTATTAAAAGTGCTTAGGGAGGTTAGTCACTATATCCAAATATATCCTACCCGTCCCTTAGCCTACATTACAACCTATAAAGACCTCTTGATCTTTGACTGAATGGCTCGATTAGTAGAGTATTACACTAGGGGCAAGCTTATGGTGTGTCTGTGTGGCATGTGAATGCTCTTTGCTGAGAGTGAGTGAATTCTTTCTATATATGGTTCCTTGTTGTTGAATTTTATGTGTGTGGAACTTCTCTCAGATTTTGTTTATGTGAGGGCATGTGGCTCAGGAAGAAAAAGTGAGTCTTCACTTCTGTTAGAGTAATTAGAGTGAGCACAAGTGTGTCTTGGCATGAGAGTCTGCATTTGAGCTATGATTGTGCACTGCTTAGGTCGATCAGTGATAATAGCAGGTGTGACATAAATTGGGGCAATGCATTGAGCAGTTAGGCCTAGAAGTGTGGTTTAGTTTGCTCGAGGACGAGCAAAGGTTTAAGTGTGGGGTGTTGATAATAGGTGAATTTGACTATAATCACGCCTTAAATAATCACCTTCTTGTGTAGTTTTAATGCTAAAAGTGATAACAAAATGCTCTTATTAGTGCTTTCCATGATTTGCAGGTGATATATGTATAAGGAAGGCTAAGGAGCAGTTTTGGAGTCAAAAATTGATGAAAAAGATGCCAACTGTGAAATTCCCCAAGTAAACCACGCAAAACAGGCCTGAAGATCAGAGCACTGGTTTGACCGCGGTTCCACCGCGACCGCGGTAGAACCGCGGTGGAAGATGGCTGCGGATAAATTCAGAATCAGAGAAGGCTTTTGGCCGCGGTTTGACCGCGACAGCGGCAGAACCGCGGCGGAAGCAGAAAACTTCAGGGACTAAAGTGTAAAACACGGGATTTTTAGACCTAAACCCTATTTAAAACATTAGACTTCTCCCAAGAGAGGCATGTAATAATTTTTAAGGTTTCTTAGCAAGGAAAACCATTGTGAGAGAATACTCCAAACATCTTTCTTCTTTACTTTTGATTTTTATGATGAATTCAATCTTAGTTTATCTTCCCATAGCCATGAGTAGCTAAATTCCTTGTCTAAGGTTTTGATGGAACCTATTGGGTGATGAACTTCTTGTTTATGTGAATACAAATTGCTAGTTTAATCTCTATTTGTTCAACTTCGTGTCTGTTGTAGTTAATTGACAGGATCCTCAATTAGCTGTGCCTATTTAGTGTGCATAATTTAGAAAAGAGTGCATATTTAGGGTATTGTTGAACAACACCACTCCTAGATTATTAGAGGAATCTATAATTGCGGGTGTAAAGGCGGGATTAGGGATAACGAAGTCTTGGGTGTAATCTAAAGTGAATCGTGCTAAATAAAGTAAGCTAGTGTATCTCGGGAGAGTGCAATAGTAAATTACTGTGATTACTCGGGAGAGATTTACGGTAAGATTGCGTTCATGATTGATAAAGATGTGTTGGTAAATTTGTATGAGCATAAACAGAAGGGATTCCATCAATAGGGGAAATCATTGCCTTAGCTTTTTCTCATAATTGTTTACAACCTTATTAGTTTAGTTTACAGCTATTTAGTTACTTGCAAGCTAGTTGTTAAAGAACATTCAACTGAGATTTAAATATTTGGGAAGCTGGTTCTGAAGAATTAGTGGGTCTGAAGATAGTGGTTGATTCGACCCTGGGCGTAATACTCGGGTTATATTTGCAATGTCCGCAGAGTCCTTTTTATAAGGCATAGTTGGGCGTGATCAAAACAACTGAAAAGTGCGGTTGAGAAAGAATAGGAGAGAATGAACTGAAGCCCTAGCATGTGTATATACTTAAGGGTAAAGTCCTAGTTTTATTAATTCTTAAATGATTGGGTCGACCAGGCCACAAAATTGGCAAACCGAGGCCCGTATCGATAATTCAATAGTGAAAAAATTCTAAACCGCTACCGAACCATTAACCCAATCACCCGATACCGATAACCCAATAAACAATTATCAGTTCGGATTATCGGTTTTATTCGATATATGCCCAGCCCTACCTCCTATATCAATAAAAACCGATCGAAGCCAGCTATTAATTCATTATTTAAAGGGATGATGGATTGAGGTGGAGCCAAGATTTGAAGTTTATGGGTTCGAGAATCTAATCTGTTTAAGTTATTGTAATCAAAATTAATAAGGTATACATATTCGATGAATTTCTTAAGACAAATACACAGTTCGAACAGAAGCTACTGGGTTTGACCGAATCCGTAGACCGTGTTCTAGCTCCGCCCCAGATGATGGATGCATATTTTAATACATATACATATTTTATAAGTTTCTTTCGAATTTTCTTAATACATATATACATAGTCCGAGTTCAAGATAGTAAATTTATGTGCACCCGCAATTTATGTATGTTAGATATAGCTAGGTTGATCCTTTTATGTTAGATATAGCAAGATTGACCTCTTCAAAAACCAATAAAATTGAGTTGGATCAGCATTTGCACATTTTCTACAAACATCTACAACCCATTAGCCATCACATCTGGAGTAGCTAACGTTTGGCATTTCAATCGTACACACGGAGGTGGATCTAGGATTTTAAAAGTATGTGTGTACTATTATGAAGAGGTAAATCTAGAATTTATGTTTGACAAATTTAACTATAGTCTCTTGCCATGAACCTACTATATTTTTGAAATTGTAGGTTCAAAATTATATTCTTTTTGAATTTTATTGAGTTTCACTTATATATCTATATTCCGTACTGAAAATAAGATAGTCTAGAGTGGGATTGAATCGCCAATTTCACTTGTAGAGTTGCACCAAGTAATTATTGCACCATAGGAGTCTTTGAGTATGAGTGCATGCACATATATTTAAGTAGTTTTACAGAAATATAACATTACTATATATGGTTTAGGGAGAGAAGTATGGGTTCACGTCAACTCATATGCATTAACATAGATACGCCCCTGCATGTAGGGGTGTCAATGGTTCGGTTCGGCATGTTATTTTATAAAATTAGCACCATGCCAATTTTTCGGTTATTCTATTATGTAAAACCAAAATTAGACTTTTCGAAACCGTCCCAATCATGTCGGTTTCTCTTCGGTATCGGTAGAGTTAGGTTTTTTTTTTAAATATCATGTAAAATTCACCAGTAGAAGTAGAATGCAATACATATGTTCTTTTAACAAAATTCTTTAGAAATTTTTATTGCTTAAAGGGTGATGAATTAAAAAAGAATGAAAGATGGCTAGATCATAGATCCATCAACTATTCTACAACAGCGTAAAAGAAACCAAACAAATGCAAAGAAAATATAAATCACATGAGTGGAAAGATATTAACCAAGCTAGGACTCAAGAATAAAGTATATAGAAGATTAAATATTCAAAAGATAAATCTAATTATATGAAAGGAAACATATTCAATACATTTTAGTTTGCTACTCATAATCGCTAGAATATTTTGTGTCATGCTAAGATACTTGAAATAACTTAGTTTAAGTAGAAGTAGCAAAATAGCATAATAGGTTTCATAATTCCAACGCCCAAAGAAAAATTTAATGCATTATCATTTTTAAACTTACTATATAATATATTTTTCACATGTAAAATTTATTCAGTATGGTTCGGTATTTTTTCGATTTATTTTTATACAATAAAAAACCCTTATTATCGGTGCGGTTATAGATTTATATAAAAACCTACCATTTTTTTAAAAAAAATCTGAAAATCAGTTCGCTACGGTACGGTTCTGTCGGTTTAGCCGATTTTCGAATATCTATCGACACCCCTACTTGCATGTAAAGGTGTGCAGTGTGTCTAAATCTCGTTTGAGAATAATCCCTTCTGTTAGGGGCTTTACGTGTCAAATTAATATAAGAATGACTTGGCTTACCTGATTGTACGTAAAAATCTTCTTAAGTCTTAATTGTTCAATCAATCCCCTCATTAGAATTTTAATCATAAGAATATATGATCATTTCCAAATATATACACATAATATTAAGAATTTTTATCGAAGTTAACAGAGTCCGACGACCCCTCTCTCCAAGCATCGGTCCGTCTATGCAAACAACCCATGCACTTGTCCTCAAATCACTTGGAAAGATCAAATCGTGAATGAGTCAAAACTCATTTAATACTTGGGGAAATGACCTATTGAAAATTTGGAAATTGCCAATTGTCTTAAGGGTCCCATATCGTTATCAATTAACCTACATGTATATTAATATCAATGCTTAGGGACTTCTTTTGATTTTATCTCGATTGACTTCCTTCTAAAAAAACAAAAAAAGAGATACTCCGATTATTCTTTTACGTTCTTGTTATATGCTAATCTTGATTTCTCTCTCAATTACAAAAGCCCCCAGCCAACAACCTCCATTATGAACTGTATAAGTCTTAGCAAAGACACATAAAAAAAAAAACTCCTCTCTCTCTCTTCTCTCTCATGCGATTGGTGCACGTCAGCTAACTGTACGTTAGAATCGTCCATGGAAAGAGGGCGAGGCTGGGACGAGGTAGACCTAAGAAAGTTCTGCTTAGTTGCTTTTGGAAGCTCAGTGGGAGCTCGAGTGCAAACAGAAGAAGCTCGACCTAAGATAACAGAAACTACTCTAACTCAGATAATGGAAGATAAGAGAACCGATATACTGGGATGTGAAACAATTCCAAAAACAGTGGCACACCGACTGCAATTAAGTGGCAAAATAACTCTAGCTCTGAAGGAGAAAACCCCCAAATTACAAACCCCAGGTCAATTGAAGGATCATCAAGTGCTAATCCTAAGCGAATTACAGGGTTAGCATTGACCAAAGAAGCAGGGGATACACAATTGGCAAAGGAAACAGAGATGAGTGCAGCAAAGATTACGCAACAACCACCGGGAGGAAATGCTACAGGAACCAATGGAATAGTGACGAAAGTGGAACAAAGCGTTCAAAAAAGAGCAAGAGGATCCAAAGAAGATGGGGACATGGACTAACTTGTTTAAAGGTAATAGATCAACTGCTAATGGTATGATCCTTTCATACATCCCTCCCCAACTGGTGGATGGTCAACCAGTAGTGCAATTGGAAGAAGAGGAAGTAGCACCAGAGGAAGAGAAGTGGAGATGTGCATTAATGCTTATATCATTGGTGAGACTCCAGGGTATAATGCAATGTATCGTTATATTGAACAAAATTGGTCTAACATTGCTAATCCTGATGTTTATTATCTTGAAGAGGGCTATTATGTGCTTAAGTTTCATTCTATCACTGATATGCATGCAATCTTCTACACTGGACCATATACAATAAACAATAGACCAATAACTTTGAAACCTTGGACACCTGAGTTTGAGTTTAGTAAGGAGTTTACAACTGACATTCCTCTATGGGTAAAATTTCCTAATCTACCAATGAGTTGTTGGAGTAGTAAATCATTGAGTAGAATCTCCAGTGTACTAGGCACACCTTTTTATGCGATGAATACACTACTAAACAAACAAGGATATCCTACGCTCGTATGCTAATTGAAGTGAATGTGAGTCGAACATTGCCTGAGGAAATCACTGTTATAGATCCAAAAGGAAGGAAGTTTCAGCGACAGGTAACCTATAATTGGAAGCCTATGTTTTGTGAAAAATGCCAGATTGTTGGTCACAGTTTCCAGACCAGAGCAAAACCTGCGGTGCCACAACAATAGAGGAAAAGAGATAATAAACCCGTTACTTATGAGTGGAGAACCAAGGGCCCGATAGCACCAGCTGCAGATCAAAATGCAGCGCCAACACAACCTCTCCAACAGAAGAGACAACAAGAGGATCCTAAGCAGAAGAGGATAATAACTGAAAATAAACCAAGAACACAAACTTCAGAACAACTAGAAAGTTCAAGAAGAAGTGGAACACAGGTACACCAACCAGTAGAGGCAGGGGGGCATGCTACTACTCAACACACAGAGGGCGGAACCAATGCAAATCCAGCTTTTAACCTCCACAACTTTCCTGAGCTCAGAGCAACACCTTCAAGACATGGATCAGAACCAAATAGAAAGGGGTACAATGATGACAAATTCATACTCCTAGATAGGGGTAGGGATCCAAATCTTACTCTATGAAGTGGTTATTCTAGAATGTTAGAGGTGTAAATAAGAGATATAAACAAAAGGAACTGAGGAACTATATGAAGAATAATAACATCAAACTGGATGGACTGGTAAAAATAAATGTCAAAGAGCATAATTCCCAAAATATCTGCCAATACACAATGCCAAGATGGGAGAGCATAATGAACTATCAGGATGCAAGAAATGGGAGGATCTGGATAGGCTGGGACCTAAGATACTATACAGTACAAATGATCAGAACTGAAGCACAACCAATACACTGTTATATATGGTCACAATAAAATATAGCAAAGGAAAACCTTATGGGAGAAATTGAAACATGTGGCACAGGGGATAAACATACCATGGTTAGTTACTGGTGACTTCAATGCAGTAATGGCTCCACAAATGTTTGGAATCCAGTGACCTATGCAGAGACTAAAGATTATGCTGCTTGTATGCAAAGATTAATGCTCAATGAACTCCAATGGAAATGTGATTACTATACATGGACTAATAAGCAAAGTGGCACTAATAGAATCTACAGTAGAATAGATAGAATATTTGGGAACCATGGGTGAATATGCAATAAGGGCACTTACTTATAGAATATGATTTTCCACTCATATCAGACCACTCTCTAATGGTATTAGCTATAGCTCAGCTAAAACAGAACATTAAGATACTATTCAGATTTGTAACGACATGGCTGGTCGTTTCATGAGTTACAGCCCCATTTTCCCCATTTCTGCTTCTTTATGTGTTGTTCAACTACATTTCATCGTATCGTATTGGTTGGTTTGGGTTTGGAGTAGTTTTGGAGGGATATGAGAAACTTAGTCTCTTAAGTTAGCCATTTAGTTGGAAAAGTCAACCGGAAGTTAACTTGTGGGTAAATGATCTCGAAATTGGGGTTTTATTCGGATAGCTGTCGCGCCCCTTCTTTCCTTTACTCGCGGAGGGAATCGGGTTTATGACATTTGGTTGGGACAACTCTTTCCTTTTGGAAAAGAGGGTTTGCATTTTTGAAGAGTCGCCACCTAACGATTTTAAGGTGCGTTAGGGCACCTATATAGTTTATTTCTAACTATGTTTGATAACCACAAATAGGGTAAGGGCTTGAAATTATCCTAAGGGGAAGGTGTTAGGCACCCCTCAGGATCCACTAGTATGGTTCCCGGCCAGACAGTTTTTTGTGAATTTGTACAATTAACAAGTAAGCAAGTATGGCTCAAATAGTAGGGGATTTAAATTTAAACACACAAATGTTTGAAAGACAACGAGATTTTGTAAAGGATTATAATCTAAGCATGTTCATGAATATAAAGAGGGGTGTCCTAGGTTTGTTTGTAATATGGATCATATCAGTACAATTTCCGGTGATCACTCCTTAGAAAAGGGGCTACGCGTGGCATTAGCACACCGGTCATCATATCCATATCTAGCCTTTCCTGCCCCGTGAAGGTAATTAAAGCGAAGGTTGGTCTCGACCCCTATCGCATGCTGTTACCCGTCCCTTCCTATCAGTCCCGAAGGAATTTAGGACTCCTATCCTATAAGAAGGAGGTTCTAGGCAGACCCTCAGGTTTAAAGGAAAAATACTAAGGCGACATACAATAACAAGTAGGACTTCAATTAAGGGGAGCATGGAAGACAAACGAAAGGCTCAAATATACCTCCACATGTAATACACATAGACAGCATGACTCATACACAATTAAAGTCTGAATTTAAATCCTATGCATCGTATCCAAGTTCAGAGGGAGCTCAAGGATCCCAAAGCAAGGCTCACACAAAAGGGGCAGAATCTAGTGGTCTAAGAGTAGATGTGGGAGTGCTTGACATAGATTTAAAAGAGTTGAGTTGGAAACAGTTTTGAAAATGATTAGTTTGAAATAAATTTGCAACAGCAACAGAAGAGTTGCTTAGGGAAAACAGTTTTGAAATGGGAAGGGGATAGGAGCAACAACAACTTGGAACAAGCTAACACACACACATAACAGCTTCAGAAGTTACAAGCAGGGAAGTAGGGGTTGGGGACATAGAGGGCCCAAATCAGAAACACATGAACCTGGCTGAGAAGAGGTGCATATAGACTAGCAAGTACAAAGAACAGGTAGGGATTGATTGGTCTCCAGAACATAAACAATTACTGCAAAGAGTTAACAAGGGAATCATGCTTGAAATCAGAATAGTAACAAGATATAGGGACAAGGTATGGGAGTAGTCATGCAGGAGTCTATTACACATAATTAGTCATGACTTGGTGTTAACCAAGTACATTAGGAGACATACTAGTTGAGGGGCATAAATAGGCACTCAAGTAGCCATGCTGATTACATTTGACCCAAAGAGGGCAGAACTTAAGCATGCTGAGTAAAGCAGTAGACATGAAGTGCAATTAAACAACATGAGCCATTAAGTTAGTGTAGAAAGAGACATGGATTGACAAACAGTGGAGCACATAGAGTTGAGTTTCAGAATTGAACTAGGAACTTACCAGTCAAGGAAGCAACGTGTAGAAAAGTGAAGCAAGTAGAGTTCCACAGTCTAGCCTTGGCTTTCAGCCGGCTAGACAAGCAATAGCACAAGTAGTAGAAAAAGAAGAGAGAGTTTTGAGTGTGTATGTGTGTGTTCTCCCCTTATTCGTTAATGAAAGGGCTTAGGGTATTTATAGCTTTAAAAATAGGTCAAAAATAAGGTAACAAGTACTGACTTAGCATAATTATAGAAATAATACGAATCAGAATCAATTAAAGACCTGGAGTTCCTTCAATTAGGGAGCCATGGTTCAAACGGGTACAAGTTGTATCAAATAAGGAAAAGAATTGCTTGTAAGGCTGATTTTACCATAATGGGAATAGTAAAAGCATGTAGCATGTAATAAGGACTAAGTACAGAATAGTTTAAACATAAGGAAAATGCACGTTAATTAACAACATATTTGTGCATATAAACAAGGTAGAGTACAATTTGGTTCTGAAAAATCAGTTCAGAGAATCACGAATGAGATTGAAAATCACAGGGAATCAGCACTAACTAAGGAAAGTATCACAAAAGTAAGGAAGCAATTTCGTAATATCAGTACAGAGTTACAAGGAAAATACCCAAAATTAAAGATGTAGGTTTAAGGAGATTACATAGAATCAACATAAATTACGTGAACGATCAATAAAACAAATAGTCAAACCTATTACACGATATATAGCACGGGTTTGGACAAAATCAGAGAAACCTTAAGAACGAATTAGAACAGGAAGCAAGAGCGTATAGAACACATATGTAGCCTAGAATGTTCATGATAGTCATGCAAACACATCGCAAACAAATTCAAACTTCGAATCGAACCCAGAAGCATTTGGGTTTCTTGACAAAAATGAGCAAAAAGGAAAGACTCGGGTAATGTTTAAACATGCTAAAAATCAAAGTAATTACTAAAAATCAGAAAGAAATCATTTTTGTAAAAAGGGCTTTGAAACCCTAGTTTGAAAAATAAAGAAATCATTTGAAATCGGAGAAACATTTTGAGGAAAACAGGTGAAAACCTTAAGAAACCCATAGATCCATCACAGATCTAAAAGGATCGGAGGATTTATAGCTAGGTTTTTCAAAAAAATAGCAGAGACGAAGAAAAAATCGGTTAAAAACTCATGGATACACCTAGATCTAAGACAGATCTAAAGGAAAGTGGAAAATCTCAACAGCGAGGGTTTTAGAGAACCCAAAGAAGATGAGAAAACATTAGATCGTTACCGGTCTTAGCCGGAAAAGCCATGGATATGACTCGAAAAGCCATGGATGGAAGTTGAGCAAAATCAAGACTAGATCTCTTCGAGATCTTTCCACGAAATCACAAAAACGGGCAACCAGGAGACGTAGGAGACAGGTATACATCTCAAACAGCCATGGCAATCCATGGGTTGAGTGAGGATCGAAGGGGATTAAGGCTAGTTTGGGTGGTAACGGCTAGGGTTAGATTTAGGTCTCAGAGAGAATTGGAGAGGAAAGGGGATTCTAGGGCGGCGGTTTGGTAAGAAATGAATTAGGTTAGGGGGTCGTTCAGGTTAAAAAAGGTAAGGGGGAATAGGGGCCGTTGATCTTAGAGATCAACGGCCAAGATGAGAAGGGTAGGTGGGGATCCGGGTTTGGGTATGGGTTAAAAGGGTGTGGGTCGGGTTTTAATTGAAATTGGGCTGGGAAATTGGGGTCCAATTTTGGGCTACAATTGAAAGCCAATTTGGCTATATTCTAAATAGCCATTGTTTCCCTATTTAATTTATAAAAAATAGTAAATAGTTTCTGAAAACTAATTTAAAGGGCCAAAATGATTAATAATACATAATTAACAATTTAAAAATATAGAATCCAATTTTATGCGTATAAAACATAACTAAATCTAAAAAGGCTATTATTGCAATTCTGTGCAATTTAGCTTAAAAATACTAAATAAAATTGTAAAAATATGTAAAAATTACTTTAGCCATATTTTGGTATAAGTATAGAAATCCAATAGATGAATTATCAAAATAATAATTTTGGAAATAATTATTGGGGATTTTATGGATAAAAAGGGAGAAAATAAATCAATTTAAAACCCTTAAAATTATGGAAAAATAAATAAAACCTTGGGCATGCTTATATATGCATATATATGCTATTTTGAAGGTATTTCGCATATTTAAAATATATAGGAATAAATTGGGTATCAAAAATAGCTTCGTTAGGTGATTTGGGACTTAGAAGCGTGATCGAAATATATTTTGGATGTCCGTGGTAGATTTAGGCTTGAATTGGCGAAATTGAAATTTTGGCGTTTTCCGGTTGGTAGTGGAAATTTTGATATCGGGGTCGGATTGAAATTTCGGAAATTTGAGTAGGTTCGTTGTGTCATTTGTGATGTGTGTGCAAAATTTCAGGTCATTCAGATGAGGTTTGATAGGTTTTTGGATCGGTCGCGGAATTCGGAAGTTTTGAAATCCTTAGGCTTGAATCCGAGGGTGATTTGATGTTTCGATGTTGTTTTGAGCGTTCTGAAGGTTGGAATAAGTTTGAATAGTGTTATGTGACTTGTTGGCATGTTTGATTGAGGTCCCGAGGGCCCCGGGATGGATTTGGATGGTTGGCAGAAGGTTTGGAATTGGAGTGGAGTTGCAGAATTTTTCTGCTTCTATTGTTTCCGCACCTGCGGATTGAGGACCGCAGGTGCAATGATCGCAGGCGCGTGATGATGGCTGCAGGAGGGGACTTAATCGCAGGAGCGAATGGTTAACCGCACCTGCGAGCCCGCAGGTGCGAGGCCTGGGGCGCAGGTGCAGAAGTTGGTTCCCTTAAGTGAAAACCACAGAATCGGAGAATTTCCGCAGAAGCAGTAGCGCAGGTGCGCTTATGGGACCGCAGGTGCGGAATCCCTGGAGCAGAAACTATAAAAGCTTCCCTTCGCGATTTTCAGCCTTATTTCACCATTTGTGTACGGACTTGGAGCTTTTTTGAGAGGATTTGAAGAGGGATTCGAAGGGTATCGATTGGAGGTAAGGTTTTTGAACTCAATACTCGATTATATTGTGATTTCTAACTGATTAGACATGAAATTAGTTGAATTTAAATGTTAAAATTGGAGAATTAGGGCTTGAAATTAGAGAGTTTAAATTGGGGATTTGAGAGGCCATTTGAGGTTCGATTTTGATGTTCTTGGTATGTATAGACTCGTGGGAGGATAAGGATTCTAGTGATGTGATTTTTATCGAATTCCGAGACATCGGCCCGAGGGTCGGG
Source organism: Nicotiana attenuata (assembly GCF_001879085.1). Lineage (NCBI taxonomy): Eukaryota > Viridiplantae > Streptophyta > Magnoliopsida > Solanales > Solanaceae > Nicotiana > Nicotiana attenuata. Next base: position 65,479 of record NW_017672235.1, on the reverse strand, counting down.
TTTGGCCAATTTTGGAGTTTTTGATGTAATTTGATTATTTTCGCGTGGGCTTTGTTTCTCTTCGCATATATTGATGTTGTGATTCTGATTTTGGATAGATTTGGGGCGATTGAGGCTGAGTCGAGTGGCAAAGGCATCGCGGAGTAGAATTTCACCCGGTTTGAGGTAAGTAACGATTGCAAATCTAGACCTGAGGGTATGAAACCCCAGAATTTCTGTATTGATAAATGAGGTGACGCACATGCTAGGTGACGGGCGTCTAGGCATGCACCGGTAGGGATTGTGACTTGGTCCATCCCGTAGTAACTGTAGAGTTGCTTATTTTCATATATGATATCTATGTGTTTTTGAAATGAATCTGTTAATTCGAGCTGAATGCCCTGTTTGGGGCCTTGTGCCAAACTGTTTGAACCCTCAAAGGTATTTTACTACTTTCCTCACACTGTTTTGATTCGAAAGCATATCCTCAGTCATGATTTCTACCTGTTTACTTTTGATTTAGTTTAATTGCTCTGTTTTAAAATATTTGAAAGTTGTTTGGACTGAATTCCCTGATTTTTCACTGAAATGTCCGAGTGGCTGTGAGGTTGATGACTGAGAGAGGCCGAAGGTCGGATAGTGAGGATTTTATATATATATATATATATATATATATATATATATATATCAGGCTGCACGCTGCAGTGATATTTATATGTATATGGATCGGGCTGCACGCCGCAGCGATATGTATTGGATCGGGCTGCATCAGTGGAGTATACGGATGAGGCAATTTCAAGAACGGATGCAGCATCTAGGGTTGTGTGAGTGTACGGTTTACGGGAATGGTTAGGTTTGATATGGCTGCGGGAACTGGAGCGGGATCGCTCCTGCCGGGATGTCCGTTGCTCGCCGTCTTACCTGCAAATAAGCAATACAAGCATATATTGTGCGTAAATTTAAACATGATGCAAATTCCCATCGGACCATGAATGTTGTCTTTAGACGATGAGGATGACGTCCTTAGACCATGGTATCATGGGCCATGAAGCGTATGATAAAGGATTCGCAGGCCATGAAATGATGTTCTCGGGCTATGAGGATGGTGCCTCCGAACCATGACGCCTTTGAATAATGATATGCAAAAGTTTGAAAGAGATCCTCAGGCCATGACATGGTGTTCTCGGGCTATGAAAATGGTGCCTTCGAACGATTACGCCTTTGGATGAGTTGGCGATATTTCAGTCCATGAAGTATGCAGTATGTGGCAATCTTTTAGACCATGAAATGCAGTATGGGGCGATCTTTTAGCCATGCAGATGTAGTATGTGGCAATTTTTCAGCCGTGCAGATGTAGTATGGGGCGATCTTTCAGCCATGCAGATGTAGTCTGGGGCGATCTTTCAGCCATGCAGATGTAGATGTGGCGATCTTTCAGCCATGCAGATGTAAATGTGGCGATCTTTCAGCCATGCAAATGTAGTATGTGGCGATCTTTCAGCCATGCAGATGCGGTATGTGGCGATCTTTCAGCCTTGCAGATGCAGTATGTGGAGATCTTTCAGCCATGCAGATGTAGTATGTGGCGATCTTTCAGCCATGCAGATGCGGTATGTGGCGATCTTTCAGCCTTGCAGATGCAGTATGTGGAGATCTTTCAGCCATGCAGATGTAGATGTGGCGATCTTTCAGCCATGCAGATGTAGATGTGGCGATTTTTCAGCCATGCAGATGTAGATGGAGACAGGGTTTAGTCTCAGAAGGCAGAATGGTAGCCTTATGCAAATTGGAAGGCAGAATGGTAGCCTTATGCAAATTGGAAGGCAGAATGGTAGCCTTATGCAATGCAAATGCAGATGGAGACAACGTTTAGTCTCGGAAGGCAGAATGGTAGCCTTATGCAAATTGGAAGGCAGAATGGTAGCCTTATGCAATGCAGATGCAAATGGAGGTAGAGCTTAACCTCGAAAGGCAGAATAGTAGCCTTATGCAAATTGGAAGGCAGAATAGTAGCCTTATGCAAGAAATAAAATAGCAAATGACAGTAGAGTTTTCTTAGCTGATAGCAGATTGCGGCGTTGTGATTACTGGGAGCATTGTGACATACGGAACATTATGGGTGCGTGCTGATAGCAAATGTTGGCAAGTGCAACGGTTCAGAGAGTCGTATTTTTTGAACAATGTTTGTTCCATGGGCATACAATATGTTCAATAATTTCGTAATCCCAGTGCCTGCATCCAAAGAAAAATCGTGAGTTTTGTAAGGGGAAAGGTTAGTTCGTATCCCCGCTGGCTTTTGCTTGACGCATTCGGCTTCGATCTGGTGATACCGTCTGTATCATTGGGGTAGCGTTGCTAAACAAAGAAATTTCAATAATAATCATGCATGATTTTGTAAAAAATATGGCATAAATTAAAAATAGCTTTTAGATTAATCGATGACTGTGACGTAGTTCTGGACATTGCAACCTCTCCTGCTAGGGAATTTTGAGGGTCCTCCTCAAAATTCTGCCCCAGTTTGATGGGTTGACGCTTCTGACTGTTGCTCGTGCGGCGATCGACTGAAATTACTTCGGAATTTTGAGGGTCCTCCTCAAAATTCTGCCCCAGTTTCCAATTGCGGGGGGAAATGAAAATTTTATTGAATTGTGACCGAACCCAAGGGCTGCCTACGTATCCCCTATTAAACGGGAATCAGGTCAGGCGTAGTTCAATTTACATCACATAAGGAAAGCATAAAGTTTACACATAGTAACGCTTGACTGCATCTGAATTGATCGGCTTTGGCCAGACTTCTCCGTCCATTTCTGCAAGTATGAGGGATCCCCCCGTCAAAACCTGGTGAACCATGTATGGGCCCTTCCAGTTAGGAGAGAACTTCCCTTTGGCTTCATCTTGATGCGGGAAACTTTTCATTAACACCAGCTGCCCCGGTGTGAACTGTCTTGGCTTGACTCTTTTGTTGAAGGCTCTGGACATTCTGTTCTGATAGAGTTTACCATGGCAGACTGCATTCATTCTCTTTCCGTCTATAAGGGCTAGTTGCTCATAATGACTTTTTACCCACTCTGCATCGTCGAGCTCGGCTTCTTGTATGATCCTTAGGGAAGGAATTTCCACCTCAGCGGGAATGACAACTTCTGTACCGTAAACCAGCATGTAGGGGGTTGCCCCAATTGATGTGCGGACTGTGGTACGATACCCTAGAAGAGCAAAGGATAACTTCTCGTGCCACTGCTTATGCTTCTCTATCATTTTCCTCAATATCTTCTTGATATTCTTGTTGGCGGCTTCTACAGCTCCATTCATCTGAGGCCTCTAGGCTGTGGAATTCTTGTGTTTGATCTTGAGAGTTCCGCACATAGCTTTCATCGAATTGCTGTTGAGATTGGAGCCATTATTAGTAATGATCGACTCTGGAATTCCGAATCGACAAATAATGCGGTCGCGGACAAAGTCTACCACGACTTTCTTAGTCACTGCTTTGTAAGATATTGCTTCGACCCATTTTGTAAAATAGTCGATGGCTACTAGGATGAACCTGTGTCCATTGGAAGCAGCAGACTCGATGTGTCCAATAACGTCCATTCCATCCTCTCTTTTCTGCAAAATTCCAAGACACACAAGAATGCTCTGTTAAAGGTGCTGAGTGAAGCATTCGTACCAGGTAACATCACTGGCGGGGAAATGGCTAATATGGTAGGATAAGTGCTGGAAAGCCATAAGATCACCTTTTATGAGGACGAGCTGCTACCTGAAGGGCTAGGTCAGAACAAAGCACTGCACATCATCGTGCAATGCGAAGATTATTTCATCACCAGGATCCTGATCGATGGAGGTTCCAGTCTTAATATTTGTCCACTGGTAACACTCAAGATATTGGGCAAAGGGCTGCATGAGATAAAGGATGGAGCAATCAATGTGAAAGCCTTTGATGGTTCTCAGAGGTCCACCATCGGTGAGATTAGTCTATGCCTACAGATGGGACCAACCTGGTTCGAGGTCGATTTCCAGGTGATAGATGTGCCAGCTTCTTACAACGTGCTGCTAGGACGACCATGGATTCATGCTGCTGGGGCCGTAGCATCAATGCTGCATCGGGCAGTAAAGTTCGAATGGAATCACCAGGAAGTGATCATTCACGGCGACGGTAGCAACCCTATATACAATCGCCAGACCATTCCGGCGATCGGGGGAAGAAGGAAGCTGGGTGGAGAAACTTACTACCACATCGAGCGGGTCAATGCTGTCGACAAAGACAAATGGTGGGATAAAAAAATCAAGAGTATACTAAGTTGGAGTGGGTACGAACCTGGCAAAGGGCTCGGCAAGAACCTCCAAGGGATCTCTAAACCCATAAAACTCAAGAAACATGGCACTACCTTCGATTTGGGATATGAATACACGTGGGAAGAATTCAATAGCTGGTCGCCACCATGGCGCGGTCCTTACTACCCATTAAAGCAGCCAATACCGCATCTGGAGCAGACTTTCCAACAGGCCGACATTATCTATGGGTCAGATGAAGAAGAAGCACTCGCAGCAGTGAAGAACTTGTTTCTAGAGGACAGTGACATGGACTGTTGTGTTATTCTCGAGGAGGAGGGGGAGGAAGGCCCTTCCATACAGGTTGTGAGAAGAGGGGCATATCTCCAGAATTGGACCATCAGGACAACCAGAGCCCGAGGAGCCTCGGGGTAGCAAGGCTAGAACAAGCACTATTCACTATTTTATTTACTAAATGATTTTCTTTTTGCATTTTTCAATCTTCGCCATAAGATCTTCAATGTTCAAAACAATTATTCAATCTATCAAAAGCATGTTTGATTTTTCTTATGAATTAATATTTATTGCTATCTCTCCTTACTTTACCAATACAGCATTACTATTACCTATCTTGATGAACTAATGACTGTGACATGCAATGAGACAATGCAACAAACGGACATTGATTCAGAGGATGATGACATACCTAACGAGATTGTCAAAGAAGTTGAGAACTTTGAAAACATACCTAAGTCCAACCTGGACGAGACCGAAATTGTCAACCTGGGAGATGTAGAGAACGTCAAGGAAACATGAATCAGCATTCACCTATTGCAATCGGAGAAGAAAGAATATACAAAATTTCTAAAGGAGTATGAAGATATATTCGCCTGGTCGTATGATGACATGACTGGTTTGAGCATGTCTATTGTGGCCCACAAATTGCCAACCGATCCAATGTGTCCACCAGTAAAACAAAAGCTCAGAAAGTTCAAGCGTGATATGAGTTTGAAAATCAAGGAAGAAGTCAACAAGCAGATCAAAGCTAAGGTTCTCAGGGTAGTGGAATACCCGACATGGTTTGCCAACATTGTGCCAGTGCCGAAGAAGGATGGGAAGGTCAGAGTCTCTGTCGACTACCTGGATCTCAACCGGGGCAGTCCGAAAGACGACTTCCCTTTGCCAAATATACACATCCTAATCGACAATTGCGCCAAGCATGAGTTACAGTCATTTGTAGATTGCTTCGCTGGTTATCATCAGATTTGGATGGATGGGGAAGATGCTGAGAAAACAGCTTTCATTACACCCTGGGGAGTGTACTATTACAAGATGATGCCATTCGGCCTGAAGAATGCAGGGGCCACCTACATGAGGGCCATGACTACGATCATTCATGATATGATACACAAGGAGATAGAGGTATATGTGGACGATGTTATTATCAAATCCAAGAAGGCCACTGACCACACGGAAGATCTGAGGATGTTCTTCAATAGATTGCGAAGGTACAACCTGAAGCTAAACCCCGCAAAGTGTGCATTTGGGGTTCCTGCTGGGAAGTTGCTTGGGTTTATTGTGAGCCGCCGAGGAATAGAACTGGATCCATCGAAAGTCAAAGCCATTCAAGAACTACCACCACCAAGGAACAAGAAAGATGTGATGAGTTTCTTAGGAAGGCTTAACTACATCAGCCGATTCATAGCACAATCTACAGTTATGTGTGAGCCAATCTTTAAAATGTTAAAGAAGGATGCCGCTACCAAATGGACCGATGAATGCCAGAAGGCCTTCGACAAATTCAATGAGTACCTATCAACACCACCAGTCTTAGTCCCTCCCGAGCCAGGTAGACCCTTATTACTCTACCTTGCAGTGTTAGATGGAGCTTTCGGCTGCGTTCTGGGGCAACATGATGAAACAGGGATGAAGGAACAAGCCATTTATTATCTTAGCAAGAAGTTCACCCCGTACGAGGCCCGGTATTCTCTATTGGAATGCACCTGTTGTGCTTTGACTTGGGTAGCTCAGAAGCTGAGGCATTACTTCTGTGCCTATACTACATATCTCATATCGAGAATGGATCCCTTGAAATACATCTTTCAGAAGCCCATGCCCACTGGCAAGCTAGCCAAGTGGCAAATCCTGTTGAGTGAGTTCGACATTATTTACGTGACTCAAAAAGCGGTCAAGGGACAGGCACTGGCAGACCACCTTGCTGAAAACCCCGTAGATGGAGGATACGAACCCCTGAAAACGTATTTTCCTGATGAAGAGGTATCATTCATAGGAGAAGACATTGCCGAACCCTATGACGGTTGGAGAATGTTCTTCGATGGAGCAGCAAACTTCAAAGGAGTTGGCATAGGAGCGGTCCTAATATCAGAAACCGGTCAGCATTATCCAGTGTCCGCCAAACTCACGTTCCCCTGCACCAACAATATGGCCGAGTATGAAGCCTGCATCTTAGGGCTCAAAACGGCCATTGACATGAACGTGCAAGAGCTGCTAGTGATTGGAGATTCAGATTTACTTATACATTAGGTATGAGAAGAATGGGCAACCAAGAACTCCAAGATACTCCCATATCTGCATCACGTATAGGAATTGAGAAAGAGGTTCATAAAGACGAAATTCTAGCATGTTCCCAGAATTCAGAATGAGTTCACCGATGTATTGGCTACCCTACCATCTATGATACAGCATCCCGACAAGAATTTCATTGATCCCATTCTAGTGAAGATCCATGATCAGCCAGCTTACTGTGCCCATGTTGAAGAGGAAGCAAACAGAAAGCCTTGGTTTCATGATATCCAGGAATATTTGGCAAAAGGAGAGTACCCGGAGCATGCTAATCCTATTCAGAAATGCACACTTCGGAGATTGTCCAACAACTTCTTTCACAACGGGGGAATCCTGTATAGGAGGACTCCTGATTTGGGACTATTAAGATGTGTTGACGCAAAGGAAGCATCGAAGCTGCTAGAGGAAATTCATGCTGGGACTTGCGGTCCACATACGACGATTTTGTCTTAGGAAAGAAAATACTCCGGACTGGTTACTTTTGGATGACTATGGAAACAGACATCATCCAGTATGTCCGGAAATGCCATCGCTGTCAGATACATGCAGATATGATAAAGGTACCTCCGAGCGAGCTCAACACAACAAGCTCACCATGGCCGTTCGCCGCTTGGGGGATGGATGTTATTGGACCAATCGAGCCTTCTGCTTCCAACGGACACAGGTTTATCCTGGTAGCCATAGACTATTTCACCAAATGGGTCAAAGCAGCATCTCACAAACTGAGAAAATTGTGGCAGATTTTGTCCGTGACCGCGTTGTTTGTGGGTTCGGGATTCCAGAGTCAATCATTACTGATAACGGCTCCAACCTCAACAATGACTTGATGAAAGCTATGTGTGAAACTTTCATGATCAGACACAAGAATTCCACAGCCTACATGCCTCAAATGAATGGAGCCGTAGAAGCTGCAACAAGAATATCAAGAAGATATTGAGGAAAATGATAGAAAAGCATAAACAGTGGCACGAGAAGTTATCATTTGCTCTATTGGGATATCGCACCACAGTCCGCACATCAACCGGGGCAACCCCCTATATGCTGGTTTATGGTACAGAGGATCATACAGGAAGTTGAGCTCGACGACGCAGAGTGGGTGAAGAGTCGTTATGAGCAACTAGCTCTTATAGATGGAAAGAGAATGAATGCAGTTTGCCATGGTCAACTCTATCAGAACAGAATGTCCTGAGCTTTCAACAAAAGAGTCAAGCCAAGACAGTTCACACCGGGGCAGTTGGTGTTAAAGAAAATTTTTTCGCATCAAGACGAAGCCAAAGGGAAGTTCTCTCCCAACTGGCAGGGCCCATACATGGTTCATCGGGTTCTGACTGGAGGAGCCCTCATACTTGCAGAAATGGATAGAGAAGTCTGGCCAAAGCCGATTAATTCAGATGCAGTCAAGCGTTACTATATGTAATCTTTATGCTTTCCTCATATGATATAAATTGAACTACACCTAACCTGATTCCCGTCTAAGAGGGGATACATAGGCAGCTATCGACGCCCCCTTTTTCCTCTTTTAAAAGGCGAAATCGGGTTTACGACATTTTGGGCGGACAACTCTATTTCTTTTGGGAATTTGGGTTTGAGATTTAGAAGAGTCGCCACCTAATGATTAAGTGAATTAGGACACCAAAAAATTAAAAAGGAAGAAGAACCAGAGAATGGGTAAGGGCTTGAAATTATCTCAGGGGGAAGGTGTTAGGCACCCCCCAAGATCCACTAGTGTGGTTCCCGGCCATGTTATAGTTGTGACTTTAAAACAAATAAGCATACAAGGCAACTTCCACATAATGATTACAAGTAGGAATGTATAAAGGTTAAATAAGCATGCTGGAGTCAGAAAATAGGTGCTTTCATAGTTGTTTCAAAGAATGTATCAGAAAATAAGGATCAAATAGCGAATGCGAACAATCAGACGAAAGAAGTGAAATGGCCGGAAGTTTTAAAAGGAAACAATGCTGGAAATTCAAAGAGGTTTTAGATGACGTGAAGCAAAATACAAGGTTTAAAGAACTAGAAACTGACAGTTTAAAGAAAACAATAACGGAAGTACATAAGGAGAAGGGGTCCTAGGTTTACAAATAACATGGATCATCCACACAACACCCGGTAACCAATTATACGCGTGGTGTTATCGTGTGATCATCATATCCATGTCTACCCTTCCCACCCCGTTAAGGTATTGAAGCGCGGAATAGTATCGTTGCTTATTGCATGCTATTACCCGTCCCGATCCTATCAGTCCCGGAGGAATTGAGACCACTAATCCTAAAGGGGAGGGAGTTGGGGCCTTTCAGAAGTTTTAAAAGGATAAAGTCTAGGCGACAAACAAAATACATAATCAAATAGGGGAGAATCAAACAGCAATTACGGCTCACACATGCCTCCTCACTTAAGAACAAATATATAGCATGACTTCAAATACTGGTTAGGGTCTGAATTAAATTTAAAAGCGTTAGGACAGGTGGCTGATTTAGCACATATTTTCAGATAAGAAGTCCGAATTAGACCTGCCTGCTGGTTGTAATTATTAAACACTGGCAAAGTTGATTAATTACCTAAAGGTTTGCCTAGGTGAAACCTATAGGCATGATATCTGATAATGCAAAAGTATGTTGATTTTAAAGAAGGCTTGCTGGTTATAAAAAAAATACGAGTTCTGCAGATTAAACGACATTGCTACTGATTTTAAACTTGTAAACGAGCTAGTTGATTCGGATTCATTAGTTATCCCTATAGGCATGCTTTCTAAGCGTAATTGACTTAGGACATTTGTAAGAGTGCAGGAATCCTATAGGCATGGTCTCTGGAGTACATTTGTTATTTTAACCTATGGATTGTTTGCCTAAGGGGAGTATGCAAAAGTGCAGAAACTTATAGGCATGATTTCTAATGCAAGTGAATAGCTTATAGGCAGGATTTCTATATGCAATAATGAATAACTTATAGGCAGGATTTCTATATGCAGTAATGAATAACTTACAGGCAGGATTTCTATATGCAGTAATGAATGACTTATAATTGCAGAAGTAAACCTAAAGCATGATATCTACCCAATATGCATAACATGAAAGTCCTTCCCCCCATTTTACTATACACCCCATAAGTCATTACAAGGTTATTACAACTTGAATGAATCCAGAAAAGTGAATAAATAAAATACATCAGAAATTAAAATTCCAACCAAAGAGAGCCTAATTCAGACTCCTAGTCTGACGTGTGGATAAACCAACTTCCAAGGACCAGATTCTCCAAAGCCTTTCTCTCATTTGGGATGTGTCAAAGTTCCAAGGAGTTCTCCTGAACTCCAGGCAATGCTTACACCCCAAATATCATTGTAGAAATATAGTGCAGTGTGGAAAGACCAGCCCTCAAATGTCCAAGTTCAGAGGGAACTCAAGGTTCCCAAGGCAAGGCTCATAGGAGGGGGGCAGAACTTAAAGTCTAAGAGTAAGTGTAAGTGCAACAGAGGAGGAATTAGGGAAGGCCATGGCAGGCTAGTGCTCATGCCTAGCAATTAGGATGCTGGCACACCCCTGACCAGCCTGTCAGCCAAATCTTAGGAGTTAGGATCTATTGAAGATCAAGTTCAGACCTGAGCAGTAATTTGGGTAATGCCAGGCCAAAATCTTAACTCAGATACATAGAGGGGGATAGGGGTAGGGATTTATAATAGAAACAGTTGTAAAGAAAGAAACAGACATAGCTAATCACTGAACATGAATGGCAAAGTAAACAATAATGCTGAATCTATAAACACATAGGGGTAATGGGGTAGGGAGGAATTGTTCATAAGGAAGAGAAGCAGGCAATAACATATAGAGATTTTAAATCAGATGTTACACTTTACAAAGGGTAAAAAGTAGACATGCATACAAGACTGTAAATAAACACATTGGGGTGATAGTGGAATTAATTTAGGACATACCAGTTTCAAAGAAGCAAGTAAAGAGGAGCAGTAGTCTTGTAAAAGCCAAAGTGCAGACAAGAAGCAAGAATGCTCTAAGTATAAGTTCAGAAGAGAATCGTGATTGTGATTTTTTAAGAGTCTGTCCTTTTCTCCTTAAGGAGTCATGTATTTATAGTGTAGAAAGCAGGCAGAAACAAGGCAAGAAATAATTTTGAAAGCTGATTGCTAATCAATTACACGAAAATCTCCCTTAATTAAGGGGTTCAGATTCAAACGGGCATAACTAATTAAGGAAATAAATTAATCAAACTCTTTT
>NW_017672235.1:25629-51112 GCF_001879085.1 Nicotiana attenuata | reverse complement strand
TTTTAAAAGGAAACAATGCTGGAAATTCAAAGAGGTTTTAGATGACGTGAAGCAAAATACAAGGTTTAAAGAGCTGGAAACTGACAGTTTAAAGAAAACAATAACGAAAGTACATAAGGAGAAGGGGTCCTAGGTTTACAAATAACATGGATCATCCACACAACACCCGGTAACCAATTATACGCGTGGTGTTATCGTGTGATCATCATATCCATGTCTACCCTTCCCACCCCGTTAAGGTATTGAAGCGCGGAATAGTATCGTTGCTTATTGCATGCTATTACCCGTCCCGATCCTATCAGTCCTGCAGGCATTGAGACCACTAATCCTAAAGGGGAGGGAGTTGGGGCCTTTCAGAAGTTTTAAAAGGATAAAAGTCTAGGCGACAAACAAAACACATAATCAAATAGGGGAGAATCAAACAGCAGTTACGGCTCACACAGGCCTCCTCACTTAAAAGCAAATATATAACATGACTTCAAGTACTGGTTAGGGTCTGAATTAAATTTAAAAGCGTTAGGACAGGCGGCTGATTTAGCACATATTTTCAGATAAGAAGTCCGAATTAGACCTGCCTGCTGGTTGTAATTATTAAAGACTGGCAAAGTTGATTAATTACCTAAAGGTTTGCCTAGGTGAAACCTATAGGCATGATATGTGACAATGCAAAAGTATGTTGATTTTAAAGAAGTCTTGCTGGTTATAAAAAAAACGAGTTCTGCAGATTAAACGACATTGCTACTGATTTTAAACTTGTAAACGAGCTAGACGATTCAGATTCATTAGTTATCCCTATAGGCATGCTTTCTAAGCGTAATTGACTTAGGACATTTGTAAGAGTGCAGGAATCCTATAGGCATGGTCTCTGGAGTACATTTGTTATTTTAACCTATGGATTGTTTGCCTAAGGGGAGTATGCAAAAGTACAGAAACTTATAGGCATGATTTCCAATGCAAGTGAATAGTTTATAGCCAGGATTTCTATATACAGTAATGAATAACTTATAGGCAGGATTTCTATATGTAGTAATGAATAACTTATAGGCAGGATTTCTATATGCAATAATGAATAACTTATAGGTAGGATTTCTATATGTAGTAATGAATAACTTACAGGCAGGATTTCTATATGCAGTAATGAATGACTTATAATTGCAGAAGTAAACCTAATATCTACCCCATATGCAAAACATGAAAGTCCTTCCCCCCATTTTACAATACACCCCATAAGTCATTACAAGGTTATTAATCCTTGAATGAATCTAGAAAAGTGAATAAATAAAATACATCAGAAATTAAAATTCCAACCAAGGAGAGCCTAATTCAGACTCCTAGTCTGACGTATGGAATAAACCAACTTCCAAGGACCAGATTCTCCAAAGCGTTTCTCTCATTTGGGATGTGTCAAAGTTCCAAGGAGTTTCCTGAACTCCAGGCAATGCTTACACTCCAAATATCATTGTAGAAATATAGTGCAGTATGGAAAGGCCACCCCTCAAATGTCCAAGTTCAGAGGGAACTCAAGGTTCCCAAGGCAAGGCTCATAGGAGGGGGGCAGAACTTAGAGCCTAAGAGTAAGTGTAAGTGCAACAGAGGAGGAATTAGGGAAGGCCATGGCATGGCAAGTGGTCATGCCTAGCAATTAGGATGCTGGCACACCCCTAACCAGCCTGTCAGCCAAATCTTAGGAGTTAGGATCTATTGAAGATCAAGTTCAGACCTGAGCAGTAATTTGGGTACTGCCAGGCCAAAACCTTAACTCAGATACATAGAGGGGGATAGGGGTAGGGATTTATAATAGAAACAGTTGTAAAGAAAGAAACACACATAGCTAATCACTAAACATGAACGGCAAAGTAAAAAATAATGCTGAAACTATAAACACATAGGGGTAATGGGGTAGGGAGCAATTGTTCATAAGGAAGAGAAGCAGGCAATAACATATAGGCATTTTAAATCAGATGTTACACTTTACAAAGGGTAGAAAGTAGACATGCATACAAGACTGTAAATAAACACATTGGGGTGATACTGGAATTAGATTAGGACATACCAGTTTCAAAGAACCAAGTAAAGAGAAGCAGTAGTCTTGTAAAAGCCAAAGTGCAGACAAGAAGCAAGAATGCTCTAAGTATAAGTTCAGAAGAGAATCGTGATTGTGATTTTAAGAGTCTGTCCCTTTCTCCTTAATGAGTCATGTATTTATAGTGTAGAAAGCAGGCAGAAACAAGGCAAGAATTAATATTGAAAGCTGATTGCTAATCAATTACACGAAAATCTCCCTTAATTAAGGGGTTCAGATTCAAACGGGCATAACTAAATAAGGAAATAAATTAATCAAACTCTTTTCAAAGCAGTACAAGAGGGGTAAATACATAATAGTTATTTAAGGGCAGGGTTTTGACAGTACATGGTTGTATAATTAAGGAAAGAGAGTCAATTAACAGCCACGAAATCAGAAGTCCAAATACTTGGTGTGAGTGAACCCAGTCAGAAAAAGGGGGAAGAAAGGTTTTACTTAAGGAAAATCAGTAACAATCAATCCTAAAAATAAGATTCTAATCAATCATAAGTTGGAAAACCTTTTCAGAAGAAAGAATTCATCACACATATAAAGACATACAACCATGCTTAAACACGAAGAACTATCATGCTAATCAGTAGAAGAGTCTAGCATAGAAAAAGTTCAGAGTCGTAAACAAAAGAGTTCAAACTCAGCTCATAGACTCAGAATGAGTGTAAAAGAGTTAAGGGTTCTAACCCCAGTTCGAACACTTGCTCAAACCTTGGTAAAACCCCCAAATTCTAGGGTTTCCAACTCGAATCAGAGATAAGGAGGCAACGGGCTCAGAGATTTCTTTCAGAAACTCATGAGACAGCAAACAGATACAATAGCAAATTCGAAACAACAGAGTGAAGAAACTGATTTGAAGCCTAGTGAGAGTAGAAGGAACATGTTCAAGAAAAACCTGGGACTTAAACAAATTCTGGAGAGAAAAGAGATAGTATAACATTTAAGAAAAACAGTAGAGGAAACATGTTTAAAGGGAACTCAAACAAGGTCCAGTAGAAGGCAAACAAATAACTAAGAAACTTAGTAGAAAATACAGTAGAGGAACATAAGGATATCAGAAAAACATAGCCAAAGAACACATAGAGAAACATAGCAAGATTAACATGTGAGAGCATGGTATAGAAACACAATAGGAAGATGAAACATAGAAAGCACAGAAGAACACGTATAGTAGTAAGAAAGCATAAGAAAGCAGTAGAAACACATGCGTGGTAAAAGGACATAAACACATAAGCATAGTGAGGACAAATACACATAGAAAAGAAAAGTCGGAGAAACACTTTGAACTTTCAGAAACCCTAATTCGGAAAGAAGTAAGTTTTGAAAGAAAAAATTGGGAAAAATGTTTGAAAACTCAAGTAGAGCACAGATATAGAACAGGTTTAAGAAAACAATCAGAGAAAACCTCGAATAGCTAGGGCTTCAGAGAAACCCTAAAACGAGAAAGGCTTGAAAAAGGTCTGATCTTGGTCGGAAAGGTCAGAGATAGGCTCATAGGACCAGGATACGCCGGAGCAAGGCCGGGAAAACGCGAGCAGGCACAGGTCTGGATGAAGGCCTTCGAGGTCTGGCCTTGATTCTTCAAATATCGAGCACACAGGAGTAATGGGGAGTGAGTATAAGGTTACCGTGGCCGGAGGAGCCATGATTTCCGGTGGGTCTTGAGGTCGGAGATGGTGAGAGAGGCTAGGGTTTCGAGAGAGTTCGAGAGAGGAAAGGAATTCAAGGGCGGCTGATAGAGTGAAATGAGTTAGGGTTAGGGGTTTGGGTGATTTAAAATGGCAAGGGGAAATCGTGGATGTTGATCAGATTGATCAACGGCCTAGATTAAAAGGGTTTTGGGTCGGGTAGTTCTAAATGGGTTAAGGGTTGGGTTAAATGGAATTGGGCTGGTCCAAAATTGGTTTGAAATTGGGTCAATTAGGGGGTTAATTTGGCTGTAATTAAAATGCAAATGAGGCCATATTTTAAATAGCCAGTTTTTCCCTTTTAATTTATAAAAATAGTAAAAAATGATTTCGAAAATAAATTAAAAGTACTGGATCAGTTAATTAATACAAATATTAACTTAAAAATATTGGAACCAGTTTCATAATTATAAAATGCTGTTAATTCTGAAAACAGGCTAAAATTGCAATTGTATGCAATTTGGCTTTTAAAATACCAAATAAATTTGTAAAAATGTATAAAAAAAAATACCCTAGCTACATTTTGGTATAAATATGAGAATAAAATAAGTTATTCACCAAAAAAAATAATTTTGGGAATAATTATTGGTTTNAGCCTGCAATGCCTCAAAATTAGTGACCATACCACTTTTAATGCCTTCCTCGATCCTTTCCCCTAGCTTGATGATGTCGGAGAATTTCTGGCCTTCAATCAGCATCAACCTCTCATAATATTGTGGGTCCTGAGCTCGGACGAAAAACCTGTTCATCTGTTCATCTTCTAAGGCCGGCCTGACCTTAGCCGCTTCTGATCTCCAACGAGTAGCATACTCGTGGAATGTCTCTGTAGGTTTCTTCTTCAAATTCTGGATGTAGAATACATCTGGCGCATTCTCCATATTGAATCTGAACCTGTCCATGAAATCGGACGCCATACCTACCCAGCTTGTCCACTTCTTGGGGTCTTGGCTAATGTACCAAGATAGAGCATCCCCTTTCAAACTTCTCATGAAGAGCTTCATGCGAACCTTTTCATCTCTTCCGACTCCGACCAGCTTATCGCAGTATGTCCTCAAATGGATTCTGGGATCCCCTGTGCCATCAAACATTTCAAACTTGGGAGGTTTGTACCCCTCCGGAAGTTCGACATCTGGCTGAATGCAAAGGTCCTCATAATTCACCCCCTCGATACCTTTGTTTCCTTCAACACCCTGGACTCGGCTAGTCAGCTTTTTGAGTTCTGCGGCCAGGTTCCTGATGAGAGAGTCTTTGTCATCAGACTCCGGTGTGCTTGAAATAGGTCGAGTATATTGTGGTATAGTTTCCACATAGATGGGGGTGTGGTGGGGATGATCATTTGTGGAGTTTAGTGGTTCGGGAATAAGTAGTGGGGTGTTGTTCGAAATGTGGCATGTGTTGCAGTGGTGATGGGGAGCGGATTGGTTTTGTGGTTTTGGGATGTTTTGTAGAGGTGTAGGATTTGGAGCATTGACATCCCGGGTAGTGAGGGAAGATGATAAGTTTGCCAAGTTCCGAACTTGGTCCAGTTCTTCCTGAAATTTCAATAACTTTTGTTCAAACTGGGAGGCACTTTCCTTGGAAACCTGAATACCCTGAGAAGTCTCTACCCTTTCAACCGAGCTCTCCTTCCTGATGTTGCTCAAGTCTTCCATTTTTCCCTTGTTCTTGTTTCTGATAGGACTCGGAGGAGGAGGAGGTGGAGGGCCCTTAGATCTTGTGGAGTAGGATGATGATGCCAGAGTGCACGAACTAACCTTTTGGGGAGGGGAATAAAACAAAAGTAAAAATAAAAAGGCAACAAGTCAGTAAGGATTATGAGAAGAAAATGTTGCAATATTTAAACGCATAGTGCAAGAATATAAATCGTGTCCTAATTTGGGTGCCTCGTTGTGCCCGAGGTAGGCCTAGCGACAAGTTGATTTGGAGAACTTATAATGCCAAATGCCTCATTTTATTGATAACAAATAAGACGAGTCCCAAAACGACACTAAAAATTGCAGGAAATAAAATGTCACTAATGGCCATTGGCCTTATTACATTCATGAATGGAAAGGCAAATTCCTATCTATTTGGTCCCAGAAGGGCCTTCCCCAGGTTGAATGCTCTCGTTGATCAAATCCTCCAGCTCGCGTAGGTTCACTAGTAAAAATGCCTTTGCCAGGCGTTCTCCTTCGTTTCCCTCAGCGTTCTGGCAATCAGTGACTCTTTTCCTCACTTTTCCTTCCAACTCCAGCAGACTGTATTCCAGATATTCCAGCTTCTCACTAGCCTTGGTGACCCTCTCTTTCCATTCATTGATTTGGCCACTTGATGGGAGATTCCTCCACCAGGTCAGCAAGAGTGAGGGTATCTTGACCATACCGAAGTCGGGGACTTTGTTCTCCATTTTCTGCAAAACAAAAGGGTTAAGACCATACCCCCACCGGACTCGACTATTCAAACCAATAATTAGCATTAAAGCATTTAGTTCTCCAAATAAATGCACAGAATATGGTGGCGTCCGTTTGGGTTTCAAGGAAACCCAGTGGACTTTGGACAAGGCTATCTTAAAGAGTCATTATGCGAACAACATAACTGACTCGACTAGGTTTGACAGTGATGCATACATATTTGAACAGAGTAAGGTTTCTATGGGGTGTTAGACTGGTACCCTTGAGCGGACAACTCAAGAGGGAAAGGCACGGAACCGTCGACTGCACCGCTGATCGACTAGTTTTACCACAAATACGCCTTTACCAAATTTAGGGGGTGATTTATTGGAAGGGCGCAACTACTCATTATAAGCGTTGCTATGGTATTTGTTTGGCACGAGTGGAATATGATGTTGAAGATGCAGTTACAAGAATGAAACAAATTGTCACGTATTTGCACGTTCATAAAATAATGATTACAATGATTGCTCATAATTACAACAATATTGAAAGAAAGCAGTAAAGGCATTAAAGAAAAGAAAACAAAGAGCCAATTCAGTTTCGAAGTAGAAGAGAAATAAAGACATTAAATAAAAGCAATAAAGAAGCAATAAAGTACAAAATAACATGTAATGGTAAAAGCCTAAAAGAAAAATCCGCAGCGGAGTCGCCATGCTGTCGACGCCCCCTTTTTCCTCTTTTAAAAGGCAAAATCGGGTTTACGACATTTTGGGCGGACAACTCTATTCCTTTTGGGAATTTGGGTTTGAGATTTAGAAGAGTCGCCACCTAATGATTAAGTGCATTAGGACACCAAAAAATTTAAAAGGAAGAAGAACAAGAGAATGGGTAAGGGCTTGAAATTATCTCAGGGGGAAGGTGTTAGGCACCCCCCAAGATCCACTAGTGTGGTTCCCGGCCATGTTATAATTGTGACTTTAAAACAAATAAGCATACAAGACAACTTCCACATAATGATTACAAGTAGGAATGTATAAAGGTTAAATAAGCATGCTGGAGTCAGAAAATAGGTGGTTTCATAGTTGTTTCAAAGAATGTATAAGTGCAAAAAATAAGGATCAAATAGCGAATGCGAACAATCAGATGAAAGAAGTGAAATGGGCGAAAGTTTTAAAAGGAAACAANGTTAGGGGTTTGGGTGATTTAAAATGGCAAGGGGAAATCGTGGATGTTGATCAGATTGATCAACGGCCTAGATTAAAAGGGTTTTGGGTCGGGTAGTTCTAAATGGGTTAAGGGTTGGGTTAAATGGAATTGGGCTGGTCCAAAATTGGTTTGAAATTGGGTCAATTAGGGGGTTAATTTGGCTGTAATTAAAATGCAAATGAGGCCATATTTTAAATAGCCAGTTTTTCCCTTTTAATTTATAAAAATAGTAAAAAATGATTTCGAAAACAAATTAAAAGCACTAGATCAGTTAATTAATACAAATATTAATTTAAAAATATTGGAACCAGTTTCATAATTATAAAATGCTGTTAATTCTGAAAACAGGCTAAAATTGCAATTGTATGCAATTTGGCTTTTAAAATACCAAATAAATTTGTAAAAATGTATAAAAAAAAATACCCTAGCTACATTTTGGTATAAATATGAGAATAAAATAAGTTATTCACCAAAAAAAATAATTTTGGGAATAATTATTGGTTTTTGTACTGCTAAAATAGGCAATAAATTGATTTAAAAAATCCTTTAAAAATTAGGAAAAATAGTAAAACACTTGGGCATACTTGTATATGCATACATATGCTATTTCGAAAGTATTTTGCATATAAAAAATATACGGGAAAAATTGGGTATCAACAGATCCATTATCGTTCAATTTCTCCTGTGCAGGTTCGACCTTATGAACAACTTCTTGTGATGTATCGAGTTCAATTCTGCTTGGTGTTTGATTCTGATTTTGGAGTTGCCCTCGAGTTGGAATACCCTCGAGCTTAGTAGAGCAAGAACAGTTAAAAAGCAGCAAACTGATAGACAAGAGAATGTAAATTAGAGAGTGAATGTTGTATTCCTTTGATCTGTGTCAATGTAAGGTCCGTACTCCTTACAAATGATGGGGACTCCTCTTTATATAGTAGAGGAATCCTAATTACAGTATAACTCTAATTACAGAAGTAAATCCCATGATTAGCCTAAACAACCGCCCTTGATTTGATATTTTCCGGAATTTTTGCCGTGTTCTTCGGCCGGTTACGGATATCTCGTCTTTTCGTTATTGCGCTTCGTTCGAAGTCTGTCATATATGGTCTCGACCGCCGTTGGCCTCGATCTCCACGAGCACCTCGATTGTCGAGCTCAATACCTTATCTTCGTGCTCTGGCCTAATCCATTACGAGACTGACCCTCGACGTGATTCCCTGGTCTCGATTAAATGACATAATCGGGCAAGCCATATTTTAACTGTATACAACGCTTTTGGGAAACATATTAGGAACTATTTTTAACATGCAAATTTTGAAATGTAACACTAATTTGGTATAAACAATTTTTGTACTACCAGGAAGCATTGCTCCCCCTAGCTATGTAAATTTTGAACTATGTTTAATTTAAATTTATATCCATCCTCCCCCGTCCCCCCCAAAAAAAACACGAAATAAGGCAGCAAATTAACGATGAAAATAAAATAAAATATATAGTAACATACGGTTTAACCTGCATATGGAAAAATATCAAAGACATGATACACCAGTTGGAGCATGGATTCAAAAGCTCGGATTTCTCACCCCCAAATTCCAACACCACACCACGCTCCTAAAAAAAGGAGCAAAAATAACGTTAAAAGAGTTATCTCGTCCCACGAGTTACAACTGTTGTTTCCAATTCCGATGGTCCCACCTGAACAGCTATAATCCAGCAGCACAGTGGCGACGTTATTTCACGCGCCTCGTAACTGCGAAAATTTCCCAACATTCTGACCAAGTTATAGGAGTAATGTTTTTGTTCCAAAAGATATATAGTGGTACCTTTATAGATCGATTGATTCACACCACAACATATATTGTACTTCCCAGAAATTATATTGCAATAACTATTAATATTATTGTGTAATAAATTAAGTAATATCAATTGTTATGTGTTGAACAATAGTGGAGTATATGATTGTGGAATAATTGTCTGTTTTAAAGAACTTTTTCCTTTTAGATTCTTATAAATGTATTGCTGAGGTTAAAAAATTTATTTCACATTTTATCTTGCAAAGGTAAATACAGCTTTTTGCATATATTATAAGGTTATTAATATTATGGGGTTTAATACAGAAAATCAAGCATTGCATTAGTTCTGCAAGTGCTACATTAGTTACTTGAATTAGTTATGCAAAATGTTGTGCCAGTATTATTTTTCCTAATCCGGTCAACCTTATTTTTTCGGAGCAAAATGCTTCTAAAATCATATTATTAAAAAAATATTTTAAATTATATTAATTGAGGTATAATTTAAATATCTTAAAAAGAAATCGGCTTTTGGATATTGAAATTTCAAAACTCATGGAAGTACTCTATTTGGTTAAATAATTGACTTCGATAAGTTGATTACTTTTTGAATAAAATAGTTTTTAGGATTAATATATCTGAATATTAAAAACTAGGCGCTTAAATTTTTGTATTTCAAATCCTTTTTTTTTTTTTTTTGAATGAATGAAAAGAATATAAAATTTGAGCTAAGGTAGTGAAACAAGAAGTTTGGGAAAAGGACTAAAAAGGTAGTATAAAAAAAGACATAAACAACAAAACGAAACACCTCTGAAAAAAACCTCGGACGACGAGATATGTTTTGCGTTGTTGGTAGAGTAAAGTAATTATCGAATTCTCTGCAGGTTTTGTCACACGCTGCTGACTCCTCACTGCTGACCACGCCAAGCTTCTTCAATTTTAGAAATATTTTTTTTTAAAAGTTAAAATATTTGGCCAAATTTTTAGAAAAATATAGGTATTTTTGAGAAAAGGCAAAAGTATAAAAAAGTAATTTCTCTGTGAAAGTATTTTTTTTAAAAGCACTTTTGAGAAAAATACATTTACAAATAGTTTTTAAAAGCTTGGCCAAATACTAAAACACAGATTGCTTCTCACCAAAAGTAGTTTTGAGAACTTTTGAGAAAAAACACTTTTCAAAATAAGCT
Organism: Nicotiana attenuata; assembly: GCF_001879085.1. Lineage (NCBI taxonomy): Eukaryota > Viridiplantae > Streptophyta > Magnoliopsida > Solanales > Solanaceae > Nicotiana > Nicotiana attenuata. Next base: position 40,798 of record NW_017672235.1, on the reverse strand, counting down.
GATTTTTACAGCTTGGCCAAATAGGCTATTAGGCTTGTTTATGGAAAGAGGTCGTTTGATAAGGTGTATCAAAATAATACTCCATTATTTAATAAAATATATTAGTAATGTTAGAATTAATAATGCTGAAAATAATTATGTTAGTAGTTATATTGAAATTATTTTTCGTCCATTATTTAATTTAATGTATTAAAAATAATATGAATTGTATAATTTTTTTAAATTAGGGTTGTTTCGTGGAGTAGGATGTAACAAGAAAAATAATATATGTAGTAGTTTTGATTTTTGTTTCGTAGTATTTTTCAATTTACGTATAACTAATACGTGTACTATTAGTTATACATCATATTCAGTATTATATTTTTATACTTAGCAAATCACGACATTAGCAATATCATAATTTTTAATATTTATAAAGACATAACTATTTTTTCAAATCCTTTCCAAAGAATGTGGAGGGTATCTTTGTAAACAAATAATTTAAAGAGATTTTAAGTCATGTGTATTGACTTTGTATAGTAATTTTTTTGTTAAATTTTCGTTAATAACTTAATTATTTTGGACTGTCAGTATATATTACGTAAAATCTTATGGGAGTTGTTTGGTTTATAAAACAGGGATAATAATTTCGGAATAAATAGAGAAATATTTTATTCGCATTTGATTATGTGTATTAATTAGTCTCAGGAGCCATTTTATGTACTACCATTGTGAGATTAGCTATTTTATATAAAAGGTGGGATAACTAATCCCCGCGAAATATTCCAATTCATGAAATATCCTAGTCTATTTCATCGCAATAATTAGGGGCGGAGATAACAAGTTGAATACAAGCTAGGAGGATTCAGAAACTTCAATTTAAACCTTATATTTGTCTTTTAGAAATACATTAAATATATATATATATAAATTATTAATTTAAGACTCAATAATCTAAAATCATTAAAATTTCGAACTTATAAACTTCAAAATTTCTGATTCTACCGGTACCAAATCACCCCATTTATTATGTCTTTAAACCCACTTGAGAGAAAGAAAATGTGGAAGAATGAAAAATGTACCTTTAATCACTATGATGCAAAACTTATATGTTATAATTAATTAAATATACTAATATACCTAATTTAAAAGATTTATACTATGCTTGATAGTGTTTAATTTTGTCTTTCAATTCATGTATTTTCCAAATAAGATTAAGAGCTAGTTTGGACATAAGAATTTTTTTTCTTTTTTTGAACAATTTCAATTTTTTTTCGAAATCAGTGTTTGTGTTATAAATAGAATTATATTTATGGTGAATGTCTATATTTAGAGAGATTCTAGGGTTCATTGCTTGGTGGCTAAGTCACCCTCTCCCTATACATAGAGGGTTCTATTCCATTGTAATTCATCCCAAGTCAATAAGAATTCTCCCTCCCTACTTTTCTCTGCAATACTATTCTTCTTGTTTTATTATTTCATAACACGTTATCAGCACAAGACTCTAACCAATTGAGTAAAAGCTTTGGGATTGAGCATAATGATTGTCAATTATTCCATGAACTTCCTTCATGATTAAATTCTGGATTTAAGGTAAGTATTTTACCGTATTTTTCTGTTTTATTCTATACTTTGATTTTAAATACAAGCAAAGACAACAAAGTTTGATAATAACTCTAATGGAGTTTGTAAGAAATTATAACCACCTGAAGTGGTAAAATTTCTATGTCTTGCCATTATCAAAGTCATGTATGATCGTGAGCACAAGAAGTGAAAATCCGTCCCATTGAATTTGCTCCATTCTCATTCCCTTAAGAGAATGTGATAGCAATATGTGATAAGTCTGAAAGAAGACAAAATTATTACCGTGAAGGTATCAATGGATGTGGACGTGGCAATAGACGAAATTATTATCGTCATCATTGTGATAATGAGAATAATAAGGATTCTCAAAATAATCCTTCACTTTGTGAAAGTAATATTTGTCATCGATTTGACATGAGATTTTATAAAGCACATATAGATGATTACGGTCCATTCATGATGTGAATGTGACAACATCTTATTTATGAATACATATTCATTCTTGAAAGAATATGAACGTGCTAGTGGTAGTGAATATACCACACTCACCTCTAGAAGGAGGTTTAAGATGATATAAGAAAATAATGTCATTATTATGGCATGAATGGTCATTGGTCACGTACCTATTGTACGCCAAAATATTTTGGCATTATGATATTTAAAAGACAAGGGTAATGCAAGAAACAAATCTTGCATATAATTTTGACCATAACCATAATGGTATAAATTTCTCTTTAAAAGAGATATTCACCATATAGGTGTTGATGAATATGTGGTACTACAAAATTAATTGAGAACTCTGCAAGAGCCAATTATACTATTTTGGAGAAACACAATTAATTACCAATAAGGTATTGTGTTGTAGTAAGTCTCAAAGAAACTTATTCAGTTTCCAAAGTATACGCGAAAGCGGTTGATTATATTGAGACTATAAATAAAGGAAAGATTTAACATCTTCTATTACTACAACTTGTAGCGGGGTAATATGTATGTGAAAAGCTACCCGCTTTATTCTCCAATTTGTACTACATAAACAAAAGAATACCACAATGAAGTGGATATTTATTGATATAAAAACCCATGTCATAATAAACTTGGAGTTTATTCATAATTGCACACATCATGGTGTAAACCTGAAGTTCATCAATATTGATAATTTATCCAGTTGGCATAATTGGTTTAGCCATGTTAATTCAAGTATGATGTGCAAAAATAAAAGAGAATTCACATGGGTAAATATTAAAGAACTAGAAAGTTCTTTACGAATTCTCTTACATTGCTTGTTCTCATTAATTAATAGACCAATTAAAATTGGGATTGAATCCCATGAATGCTGGAAATATCAAAGGTGAATATGGGCCCATTCACCTACCATGTATACCACATAAGATGCATCTATGAGATGGTTACATGTGCGATTATTATTAACCCGCAACCTGGCCGGTGTTTGCGAGGTAACTTGCTCACTAATTTAATTTCGAGCATAATTTCCAGATTTGCTATTCAAGAAGTTCATCTTGATAAGTTGGTTTATATCACAGTTGGTTTAGCAAAATAATTTATTAAGTGCCTCTACTTAATAGCTAAACAAGTGCTTATGAGAACAAAGTTATCTATATCAGTTTGATATAGGTTATATACGAAATTATATTACATTCTCCCCTCACAAGTGGTTTAGGGTCAGGAACCAAATAATTCCATCTTATTATAATTGATGTGCGGTGTATATTTTGACTAACATCATAACGCACAAAGATGGGTTCTCAAAGTTGAGGAAACAAGTTAGTTTTTCTAACATGAGGGGGAGACATGATAAACAGTTGAGAAAAAGTTACGTGGAATGAATTATCATTTGTACATCTAGATCCTTGAATAAAATAATATGAACTTGAAGTTCATAAAAGGATAATTCATGTGCAATTTATTGCAAAGCATGCCAGACGCATTTGCTGGCCCAAAGAAAGTAACTATATTCTCATTGCAAATGCTTTTATTAAGTCCTAGAAGGACAACGTCTATGGTACGCTTAAAGCATATAGACAAATCGGTTTCAAATAAACTTCTTAATATAGAAGATGAGCAAATGATCAAAATGATCATAATAAGGAGGCAAGTGATCTAGAAGATCACATGACATAACACTTCATAAAATCTCAGGAGAGATTCAGGTACCTGAAAATATGAATGAAGAGATCTCTATGTCATGTCTTTATGAAAAATAAGGAGGTTGGAACCGATATAAAATGTTTGTCGACGACATCTATGATAGCGCTAAATATATATATGAGGATCTTAAGTCTGAAGAAACAATTCGAATAGAATTGGTTTCATATGAAAGACATGCAGTTTTGAACATATAGTTCAAGCACTTGAAAGTATAAAGTCAATGGTATGTGCAATCAGTTTTTGATATATTATATGTCTGGCATGACATGAAAACTTGATATGCATCTAAAGTCTATTATATGGCTTATATGACTTAAAAATCCTTGACGGATTTAAATTGCTTAAAACATATAGAATTCATGGTCATGAAGTACTATATCCTAAATGCAATTTGTGCACATATGTATCTTGCTATAGCTATAAGCACGATAATATGATAGCAAGAGTTTTCACCCCTATGTGAAGATATTGAAATGATGATTCCAACAAGATCATATGAAGACAACACATCTATCAGGGATGATGATTTCAAGGTGAAACAAATTCGTTCAAGTGATAATATGGCTGATTTGTTCACAAAATCTCTACCAACGTCAACCTTCAAGAAGCTAGTGTACAAGATCGGGATGCGAAGGTTCAAGGATGTGAATTGATGCTCTCATCAGGGGGAGTTAATGCGCGTTGCACTCTTTTTTCCTAACAAGGTTTTGTCCCACTGGATTTTCCTTGCAAGGTTTTTAACGAGGCAACCAAAAGGCGTATTGTTAGATATGTGTACTCTTTTTCCTTTTCTAGAATTTCTTTCCCACTGGGTTTTATTTTAGTTAAGGTTTTAACGAGGCACATTATCTGTTGAATAGACATTCAAGGGGGAGTGTTATAAATAGAATTATATTTATGGTGAATGTCTATATTTAGAGAGATTCTAGGGTTCATTGCTTGGTGGCTAAGTCACCCTCTCCCTATACATAGAGGGTTCTATTCCATTGTAATTCATCCCAAATCAATAAGAATTCCCCCTCCCTACTTTTCTCTGCAATACTATTCTTCTTGTTTTATTATTTCATAATAGTTTGTTTATAAAATTTTCAATTTTGACTTGAAGATGCATTTTGGAATTTTTTCAAAAATTTGAAAAACTCCAAAAACTGTTTTTCAAAATTTTCACTCAGATCACTCACAAAACTTCAAAAACAACCCAAATTATATCCATATCCAAACACAACTCTAATTTTCAAATACCATTTTCACTTGAAAATTTTTTTTACTTTTTTTTTTGGAATTTTACGATTCTTATGTCCAAACGCCCACTAAATATTTTCCCAACATCTACACTGCCAAATTCCACAAAATATGGAAATGGTTCTGGTTCTGGTTCTGGTTTAGCAATGACACTAGGACTTTGGTAATTTCATCATTTTTCATTATAGACGTTGTAAAGTCTGATCCTTCTAATTAGGATAGTCAAAATCATATTAACATTTTAGAAGGAAAAAGAATAGCAAAATTTTAAATATTTTGACTGAAAAAAGAAGTGTTATTGATGCTCCGCCATAAGGAACCAATAACAAAGAAGGCATCTTTATGCATTTAAGGCAACTAAATCCATGTCCCTTTCTCTGTAATCTAAACACTCCACCCCCCCCCCCCCCCAAACTCCCCCCACACCCCTTCTCTCTTGTCTAGTTACAACTCAAATCCTTTCTATTCTGTACTTTTCACTGTTGTAAAATCTCATTCCTTCTCTGTCTCTCTTTTCTTCTGTATTTGTATTTCTTGCTCAGTATTTATTAAACAAATAATTTAACCCCCTCAAGTTTCATTTCTTCACTACCCCCACCCTCTCTGTTTTTCATTCCATTTCTTGAAAAAGTTTAGCCATGAACAACGGTAAAGAAAAGTTGGTAGTAGAAGTGGTAGCAGCACATAACTTAATGCCAAAAGATGGTGAAGGTTCATCATCATCATTTGTAGAAGTTGAGTTTGAGAACCAAAGACAAAAAACTCAAGTTAAAATGAGAGATTTAAACCCTGTTTGGAACGAAAAGCTTGTGTTTCATGTTAGTGACGTGGCTGACCTTCCTTACCGGACTATTGAAGTAAATGTTTTTAACGAGAAAAGGTCAAATACAAGTAGAAATTTTCTGGGTCGGGTTCGAATTTCGGGTTCCAGCATTGCTAGAGAAGGAGAAGAAATGGCACAGCTTTATACTCTTGATAAAAGAAGTCTTTTTTCTCATGTACGTGGTGAGTTAAGTTTGAAACTTTATTTGTCTACAACAGAAGAAGTGAAACAAGTTATTAGTGGTAATGGTGGTATGGTTTCCCAAAATGTTAATTCCTCATCTAAGAAGAACAAGAAATTGCAGCAACAAACAAATGCTACTAACATGGTGCTCCAAATGGGTCAAGAAAATAAGGTAATATTTGTTTTTTCTGATCATTTCTTCTGCTTTTAAGCTATTAGTAGGAAAATGATATTTTTTCATTTACTTAATTACTCTCTTATGTGTAGGCTTGATTTTCTTTTATGGACCAAATATATAAAAATACCTTTTTCTTTTGTTGCATTTTCTGGGTATTGGGGGTGAGATTTGAACCTAAAACCATTTGGACATCCTAATTTAATTTTGGAATTTGCGTGACAATCTCATCTAAAAGCTTAATAGAAAAAAAAAAAATATTTTTATTTATTTAATGATGTTATGCATACACTTTATTTACTTAAATACCCCCCTTATGTATAGGCTTGATTTTCTTTCATTGGACTAAACATATTTTTGGTTGCTTTTTTTGTTTATTGGGTGAGATTTCAACCCAGAACCTCTTGCCTGTCCTGGTACAATGTTGATTTTGCATGAAATCTCATCTAAAAGCTTAATATATTAGAAAGAACACATTTTTAATATTTTAATGATGTTATGTATCAACTTTTATTTAAATATGTTATGTCTTAACAGGTAAATTTTCAAAACCAGAACCATTCAAAGCCAGTGGAGCCAGTCCCTGGTGACATTAAGCCTGTTGTTATTACTACTGTCCCTGGCCCCATTATCCCTGCCATGTCCGGTGGCCATGTCACCGGTGGCGGCGGTGGTCATGGTGGTGGTGGGGTTGGTTTGTACACTTCTGGGCAAGGTGAGTTTTCTCTCAAAGAAACAAGTCCACATCTTGGTGGTGGTTTGAATAAGGACAAGACTAGTTCAACATATGACCTGGTGGAACAAATGCAGTATTTGTATGTTAGAGTTGTAAAGGCTAAGGATTTTTCTGTTTTTGGTGGTGGTGAGCTTGTATCTGAGGTGAAACTTGGAAACTACAGAGGGATTACTAAAAGGGTCTCCTCAAATCATGCTGAATGGGACCAAGTTTTTGCCTTTTCAAAAGATTGTGTTCAGTCGTCTGTGGTGGAAGTTTTTGTGAAGGAAAATAATAAAGACGAGTACTTGGGCCGTGTTTGGTTTGATCTCAATGAGGTCCCTAAACGAGCTCCGCCGGATAGTCAGTTGGCTCCACAGTGGTACAGAATGGAAGACAAGAAAGGCGATAAGTCTAAAGGTGGTGAAGTTATGGTTGCCATTTGGTTTGGAACTCAAGCTGATGAAGCCTTTGCTGAGGCTTGGCATTCTAAAGCAGCAAATGTGCATTTTGATGGTTTGTGTTCTATCAAGTCCAAAGTGTATCTGTCACCTAAGCTTTGGTATTTACGAGTTGGGATCATTGAAGCTCAAGATATTGTTATGGGGGAAAAAGGGTCATCATTGATGAGATACCCTGAGCTTTTCGCCAAAGTTCAAGTTGGGAACCAGGTTTTGAGGACTAGAGTTTCTCCGCCTGCTGCTACTAGAAGCCTTTCAAATCCTTTTTGGAACGAGGACTTAATGTTTGTGGTTGCAGAGCCATTTGAAGACTTCTTGCTTGTATCTATTGAGGATAGAATTGCTCCCAACAGAGAGGAAATCGTGGGGAGAGTTCTTTTGCCTGTTTCAAGCCTAGAAAGACGACTAAACGAGAAGCCAGTGACTTCGAGGTGGTTCAATCTTGATACCCATTTGGGCAACCCGAATGATCCCAAAGCTGTGGTTAGATTTGCCTCGCGGATTCACCTCCGAGCCTCACTTGATGGAGGTTACCATGTGCTCGACGAGGCCACAATGTATAGCAGTGATGTTAGGCCAACAGCAAAGCAGCTCTGGAAGCCCCACATTGGAGTTCTTGAGGTTGGGGTTTTGGGTTCCACCAATCTCGTGCCAATGAAAATGAAAGAAGGCAAGGGTGGCTCTACAGATGCGTACTGTGTGGCAAAGTATGGGCAGAAATGGGTCCGAACTAGGACCGTGGTGGACAGCTTGTCTCCTAAATGGAATGAGCAATATACTTGGGAAGTCTTTGACCCTTGCACTGTTATCACTATTGGGGTGTTTGATAATTCTCGTGTAGACAAGAATATGGCTAACTCTATGGCTGGAAACCGGGACTCTCGAATTGGGAAGGTTAGGATCAGGCTATCAACTCTTGAATCAGATAAAGTTTATACTCATTCATATCCACTCTTGATGCTGCATCCTTCTGGGGTGAAAAAGATGGGGGAGCTTCATTTGGCTGTTCGGTTTTCTTGTGCTAATATGTTAAATATGCTTCATATGTACACGATGCCATTGCTTCCGAAGATGCATTACATTCAGCCTTTGTCTGTAAATCAGTTAGACACCTTGAGGCACCAGGCTATGAATGTGGTGGCAGCTAGGCTTAGTCGATCTGAGCCGCCTTTGGGGAGAGAAGTGGTGGAGTACATGCTTGATCATGATTCTCACATGTGGAGCATGAGAAAGAGCAAAGCAAATTTCTTTAGGCTGACAAATGTGGTTTCTTGGTTTGTTACTATGAGCAGGTTGCTTGAGTCCGCGCGCAATTGGCATAAGCCAGTGTACTCAGCGTTAGTGCTGATTGCGTTTATCATTCTCGTATTGGTGCCCGAGCTCATTATCCCTTGTGTACTATTCACCTTGGCTGCAGTAGGACTATGGCGTTATAGGTCCCGCCCACGCCACCCTCCCCACATGGATACTCGACTCTCGTATGCAGAAAGCGTTTATCCTGATGAACTAGACGAGGAATTTGATTCATTCCCGGCAAGTAGAAGTGCTGAAATCGTTCGAATGAGATATGATAGGCTGAGAAGCGTGGCCGGAAGGATTCAAACTGTGGTTGGAGATATGGCAACCCAAGGGGAGAGATTTCAGGCATTGTTAAGCTGGAGGGATCCAAGAGCAACATTCTTGTTTGTAATATTTTGCTTCTTTGCTGCATTTGGGTTCTATTTGGTGCCAATCAAATGGGTGGTGGCTCTTTGGGGTTTGTATTATTTGAGACCACCTAAGTTCAGGAACAGGTTGCCATCTAGTGCTGTTTGTTTCTTGAAGAGGCTGCCAACCAGGGCAGATAGCATGTTGTAAAATCTTAGTCATTGGTGGGGAGTTAGACATGTATTTTATGAAGTGTAGGATCAGAATTTTATCAAGAGTAGGATTTGAGTTTTCTATTTTGGATTTCAGATGTAGACTTGCCCTGAGCTTTTGCTGTACTAGTCTGTTTGTTCAATGTTTCATTGTAATATATATGGGGTACTTTCTATTCTCTTTTTGTTGCATTGTAGTACATACACTGATCTATATTTATATCTATCTATACTAATTTAAAAGTGGGAAGCTCTAAATTAGGAAGTTGAAAGACTAAATACCTTTTTAGTAAGGTAGTTTTATAAGTATCTAATAACATTAATAATTAAATAAAATACTGAATAATATTGGAAAAGATGTCATCTATTTCTAAGGGATGCATCTAGAGCTGTCTATAGGTGTTAATCGGGCTGGGCTGACCTGTTTTCAACCCGCTTCAACTCGGGTCAGCCCGGTTCAGCCCGTTACTGTAGCTTAATGTGCGGGCTGGGACGGGTTGGTCGGGGGGCAGGTTTTGGACGAACATATTTTGGATAACGATGCACCGTACCCGCTAAGCCCGTTAACCCGTTAACGGGTTGTTAACGGGCTGCAGCCCGTTACACTAGCCCGGCTCGTCCGGACCCGTTAAGCCCGAACCCGAACAGGCCCACAATAACCCGAAAATTTCCAACCCATTATCCCAGCCCGCTAACCAACCCGGTCCGATAACGGACGGGCTTATTTTTTTTTTTTTTGTTCAACCCGTCCCAGCTCGCCGATAAACACCTCTAGAGCCGTCAAAATAGGCTTGGCCCGTGAGGCCAGCCCAACCCAGCCCGCTACTTGGGTAGGGTTGGGTTGGGATTTTTTTAGCCCATTTAAAACTGAGGCTTATAAGCCCGGCCCAGGTCAGCCTGCTGGCCCTTGAGGCTTGACCGAGGCTGGGCCTGGGCCGGCTCGTGGGCCAAAAATTAATTATATTCAAATTTAAATCTTTAAAAAAGTAAAAACTAAAAAAAATATTAACTATAATCTCCATTTTCTAACCTTAGATTGCTTATTTATCCTTCCATATCAACTAGAATTTATATTTTTGATATGCATGTAGTATGCCAAGATTATTTTTTCTTTTGCTTAATTAACAACGAACTAGGAAACTTTTAAGCGGCCAATAATATTTTTTTTCAAAAGAAAATAATATTTTAAGTCGCCAATGATCAGTTTGGTTATTTTAATATATTATTAATTATTAAATTGCTCTTCAGTATAGAAAAAGGTCAAGTTTTAATACCCAAAACAATTTGACAATACTAGCAAATTTCATGAATTTTGAAAATTTCATGGACTATAATGACGAAATCGACAAATAATGTTAAGCCTAAATTAAAAAACCTTAACATATAAACTTATTGAAGCAATTCCTGAACCTAAGAAAAGTGTAAGAAAAGTACTAAAAAATATTCATGTAACATTAAAAAAAGAAGAGCTAGAGATATAGAAAATTTACATTTAATTACGAGATTCCTTGTCAAATATCAAGATTCTTGTACACTCTAAATAAACAGAAGTTGTTCATATGATCAAGAGATTATATCACAAAAAAATATCTAAGATTTGGAGAAATATTTTTTCCTAAAAAAATTGAAGGGTCGGCCCGCCCTAACCCGCGACCCTCTTAGGGCTCGGCTGGGCTGGCCATTTTAAGGCCCATATAAATGGAGGGTCGGCTCGCCCTAGCCCACCAAATTTAAAAGCCCACGAGGCTTGGGCTGGGCTAGCCCTTTTTGACAACTCTAGATGCATCTTTCATTAAAAGGTGGGATAGTTTTTTTATTTTTGTTTGCATTCCCTATAAATATTAAATTATTATGCAATTTCCAGCACTTAGAAAATTTTAATTCCAGCGTCAAAATTTTACAATACTTAGAGAAATTTAATTGAGCATATTTATCCTTCGTTAATACTTTAGCCCATATATGTCTTTACCGTCACATAGTTGGTCCATATATGCCCTTTTTGAAACGGAACCCACCCAAACTAATTAGCTCTTTCGTTAATTGTACTAAAATGCATTACAAACACTATTTCCTTTTTATTAGTATTTTTTTTCTTTACCTTTCTCTTTTCTTTCTTCTTTTTTCTTTTCTTCTCTTTTTTTTTCCTTTTTCTTTCTCCCATACGAGTTCCTCCATTGCTGATGCCTTTTCCATTTTCATCAGCAATTTAACTTGATAAAACTCATGAATTCCTGCTAATTTTACTATCACAAACCCCACAGGTTCTTTTGATCTGAAGGAGATAATAATTTTCGAAGAAATTTTTTCGGTGGTGTTAATTGAGTGAAGGTATAATATGGTTATTCAGATTTTGAAGGTCTTGTTCCCTTCAGATCTGAAGCTACACAGTGAACAATGATCACGCCCAACTATGCCCTTTAAAAAGGACTCTGCGGACGTTGCAAATATAACCCGAGTATTACGCCCAGATTCGAATCCACAGAGAGTTAACCTATCAATCACTATCTTTAGACCCACTAAACTCTTCAGAACCAGTTTTCCAGATGTTTGAATCACAGTTGAAGGTTGCTTTACTAACTACGATTGCAAGTAACTTGAACAGCTGAAAATTAAAATGCTAAGGTTGTAAACAATGATGAGAAGAAGCTAAGGCAATGATTTCCCCTATTGAAAGAATCCCTTCTGTTTATGCTCACACAAATTTACCAACACATCTCTATCAATCATGAACGCTCATCTTACCGTAAATCTCTCCCGAGTAATCACAGTAATATACTAATTGCACTCTCCCGAGATACACTAGCTTACTTTATTTAGCACAATTCACTTTAGATTACACCCAAGGCTTCGTTATCCCTAATCCCGCCTTTAAACCCGCAATTATAGATTCCTCTTATACTTTGGGAGTGGTGTTGTTCAACAATAACCTAAATATGCACTCTTTTCCAAGTTATGCACACTAAATAGGCACAGCTAATTGAGGATCCTGTCAATTAACTACAACAAGCACAAAGTTGAACAAATAGAGATTGAAGCTAGCAATTTGTATCCACATAAACAAGATGTTCATCCCCCAATAGGTTCCATCAAAGCCTTAGACAAAGAATTTAGCTACTCATGGATATGGGAAAACAAACTAAGATAGAATTCATCATAGCTAGCAATAAAAATCAAAGAAAAGAAGAAAGATGTTTTGGGTGATCTCTCACAATTGTTCTCCTTGCCAAGATACTCTCAAATTCAATACATGCCTCTCTTGGGCGAAGTCTTGTATTTAAAATAGGGTTTAGGTCTAAAAATCCCGTGTTTTACACTTTAGTCCCTGAAGTTTTCTGCTTCCGCCGCGGTTCTGCCGCGGTCGCGGTCAAACCGCGGCCAAATGCCTTCTCTGAATCTGAAGTTATCCGCAGCTATCTTCCACCGCGGTTCTACCGCGGTCGCGGTGGAACCGCGGTAAACCAGTCCTCTGAATCTTCAGGCCTGTTTTGCGTGGTTTCCTTAGGGAATTTCACAGTTGGCCTCTTTTTTCTTCATTTTTTGACTCCAAAAATACTCCCTAGCCTTCCCTGATCATATATCACCTGCAAATCATGAAAAACACTAATAAGAGCATTTTGTTATCACTTTTATCATCAAAACTATACACGAAGGTGGTTATTTAAGGCGTGATTATAGTTAAATTCACCTATTATCAAACAACACCTTCAAAATCTGAATGACCATATCCTACCTTCACCAAATTAACACCATCGAAAAAATTACGCCGACAATTTTTATCTCCTTCTTTTTAGAAGAACCAGAGCCTTCTCGCTTGGAAGGTTTTGGTGGTGTAGGTTTGATTTTTAGGAATAAAATCACGTGAAATTGGTGACGGAAATGGAGAAGGCATCGGCATGAAGGAAATCGGATATGGGAGAAAGAAAAAGGGAAAAAAAGAGAAGAAAAGAAGAAAGAAAAGAGGAAAAAAGAAAAAGAAAAAGAAGTATTAATAAAAAGGAGATAGTGTTTGTAATACACTTTAATACAATTATATTGAGGAGACTTTTATTTTTCTGTCGAAGAGACTCGCGCAAAGCAAGATATATTTCGAATCTTCATGAATTTATTAACTAGATGAATTACCGTTCGATTGTCAATTGTTTAAACCTCTCAATACTATTTCAAATAAGATAATAATCATATGACAACTTTGTTATGTTGAGGAAGAGGCAAACCCGAAAATAAAGAAGATAAAGAACATCAAATTTTAACGTGGAAAACCCTTCAAATCGAAGGCAAAAACCACGGGATCACAAAGATCCAAAAAGCTCCACTATAACAATAAGAGGGTTACAAAAGTTCTCCAAATTGGCTACATAACAAGGGCCAAACACGGAGCAATAATAGCAACAAGATCAACAACTAATCAATTGAAGAAAGAGGATAATCCACAAAAACGAGGTTGCTGTTCGAGGCTCAAAATCAGATGCTATGAGCCTCCAAATCCGATCTCCACCGTTCAAACCCAAGACCAAGATGTTACGAACACTCAGTCAAAATTTCAGCCCGATCCAACGGTTAACGAATCGGAAACGTGATCTGAAGTTGGCTGATCGGAATAAAAATCCGCAGCAAAACAAATACTTTTCTTCTCTCTTCTCTCTTGATGAAAGCTCTCTCTAAACCACTCTTATGTGCTTAAGTCTTTCAAAGACTTGTATCAATAAGCATAGAATAATTCTCCAAGGTTGTCCTATTTATAGATCATGAGTGGTGCTTTCTCTTAAAGCCAAAACCCACTCAAAATAGGAATAAACCGAATCCAATTCCAAATAGGAATGGAAACCAAAAGAGAATAGGATTAGGCCATTGGGCCTTTGGCTGGACAACTGAGCCAAACAAACTTCCCCTCCAGCCAAGGGGCCAAATGTGTCTTCAAGTAGAGGAACTATTGACAGGCTTCATGCCTGCCAATTTTCTGCAAAATTCATGTTTATCTGCAACCACCGCCTTTGTCATCATATCCGAAGGATTTTCATCAGTGTGTATCTTCTCAACCTCAAATAATTTCTCTTCCACGGTCATTCTTATCCAATGATACTTTCTATTTATATGTTTGGTCTTAGAATCAAAAGTGGAGTGCTTGGTGAGACAGATAGCACTCTGATTATCAAAAAATAAGATGTACATTGGCTGCTCAAAGCCAAGATCATTAATAAACTCCTTCATCCATAATAGTTCTTTGGCACCTTCTGTGACAGCAATATATTCGGCTTATGTGGTGGATAGAGCTATGCACTTCTGTAGTCTAGATTGCCAAGAAACAGCTCCCCCTGCAAAGGTGATCAAATAACTGGAAGTCGATCTTGAATTATCAAGATTGCCTCCTAAATCAGAGTCTGTGTAATAAACAAGTTCAGGCTTGCCATTGCCAAAGCACAGCTTCAAATCTGCAGTACCTTTCAAATACCTTAATATCCATTTTACTGCATCCTAATGTTCTTTTCCAGGATTGGAAAGGAATCTACTAACAGTACCAACGGCATGTGCAATATCTGGTCTAGTGCAAACCATAGCATACATCAAGCTACCAACGGCAGAAGAGTAAGGAATACGAGACATCTCCTTTTTCTCTTCATCAGTAGATGGACTCTGACTAATACTCAATTTGAAGTGTTTAGCAATAGGTGTACTAACCACTTTTGCATCTGTCATATTGAACCTCTTGAGTACCTTCTCAATGTATTGCTTTTGGGACAGAAATAACTCCTTTCTGTCTCTATGTCGGTGGATTTGAATGCCCAAGATTTTCTTTGCTGGCCCCAAGTCCTTCATCGCAAACGATTTGCTCAACTGCTTCTTAAGGACTACGATTCTGGATTTATTCTTGCCAACAATAAGCATGTCATCCACATAAAGCAATAAAATAATAAAATCATCATCAGAGAACTTCTGAAAGAATACACAGTGGTCTGAAGAAGTTTTCTTGTACCCTTGTTCTTC
>NW_017672235.1:18644-24572 GCF_001879085.1 Nicotiana attenuata | reverse complement strand
TTCCTCGTTCAACACACCACTCTTGGCATATTCCATGGTCACCTTACCTCCAGGAGCTGAATTTGTCAAAGAAACACGAAAAGTTTCCCAAGAGTCTGGCAGAGTATTAAGAAGCCAAAGTCCTTGTATCTCATCATCAAAATTAACTCCCATTCCAGATAGCTGATCAAGGACGTCCTGAAAATTATTTATGTGATCAAGGATAGGCTTCCTTCCTTGTATTTAAAGGTCATCAATTGCTTTAGCAGAAACAATTTGTTGTTCCCGGTTTTTGAAGCATAAAGAGTCTCTAGCTTTTCCCACAATGATCTCGCATGTATCTCATTCACAATATGGTTGCGAACATTATCTTCAACCCATTGCCGTATATATCCACATACTTGTTGGTGCTCGAAATCCTAATCTTCATCGGATATACTCTCGGGTTTATGAGCTGAAAAAATGGGTAGATGCATCTTCTTCACGAACAACAAGTCTTTCATCTTGCTTCTCCAAACATTATAATTTATCCCATTTAAACATACCATCTTGCTCATATTCGCCTCCATTCTGTAACAACCCGGATAAATAACCAAGGCTCCGATACCACTGTTATGTTGAGGAAGAGGCAAACCCGAAAATAAAGAAGATAAAGAACACCAAATTTTAACGTGGAAAACCCTTCAAATCGAAGGTAAAAACCACGGGATCACAAAGATCCAAAAAGCTCCACTATAACTATAAGAGGGTTACAAAATTTCTCCAAATTGGCTACACAACAAGGGCTAAATACGGAGCAACAATAGCAACAAGAGCAACAACTAATCAATTGAAGAAAGAGGATAATCCACAAAAACGAGGCTGTTGTTCGAGGCTCGAAATCAGATGCTACGAGCCTCCAAATCCGATCTCCGCCGTTCAAATCCAAGACCAAGATGTTACGAACATTCAGTCAAAATTTCAGCCCGATCCAACAGTTAACGAATCAGAAATCGTGATCTGAAGTTGGCTGGTCGGAATAAAAATCTGCAGCAAAACAAATACTTTTCTTCTCTCTTCTCTCTTCTCTCTTGATGAAAGCTCTCTCTAAACCACTCTTATGTGCTTAAGTCTTTCAAAGACTTATATCAATAAGCATAGAATAATTCTCCAAGGTTGTCCTATTTATAGATCATGAGTGGTGCTTTCTCTTAAAGCCAAAACTCACTCAAAATAGGAATAAACCGAATCCAATTTCAAATAGGAATGGAAACCAAAAGAGAATAGGATTAGGCCATTGGGCCTTTAGCTGGACAACATGGGCATGAGCCCAACAAACTCAACTTTGTTCTTCATAAAACATTACTTAAAAAATATGCGCTCTTATCAGTAAATATATTTTTTCATCTATGAGTGCAAAATATTATTTTCGATGTATTGATCATAAGATAATAATATATTTTATATTCATTAGAAATAGATATAATTTTTGTTATTGTTGTTATAACTGGTGAAATTTTAGATTTACCATACCATGATGTCATAATTGTGATATTCTTTATCTATATCTATCTATATTATTATAAAAGCCTGAATATATTGTCGGTTTACAAAAATAACCTTATAATATTAAGCATAATAACTCACAATAAAAGGACATAACTGAAATTCTAGACATTTGTAATCCTATTAGTTTTAGAACATAATACTATAAGTTAGGAATCCTACATGATTACATTTAGGATTCCTATTAGTATAATTAGTTTAGAGCATAGACATATAATACTACATGTTAGAATGTAAACCTTATACATTTGGGAACACGTTAGATTTTCTATTAGTATAATTACTTTTGGGATACATACATATTTTAAGTCATGTAATCATATTACTTTTAGGATATACTTCTTAAAAATTTCTATTACTAATTTAATTTGAAAACCTATTATGATGTGCTATTACTATTTAATTTGAGAGTGTATTATATTGTTCAAATTCATTTAGAAAAAGGAGAGCCTATATTATTATAAAACATGAATACAATATTGATAGACCAAAATAGTACTAAAATATTAAATATAAAAACTCATAGGTAAAGAACATAACTAAATTAAAATAACATAGTTTTTGGACTACATGACCTTCTATTAAATTTTTTAATATTTAATATTTTAAAATTAAATTTATCTATTAACTTCTTATTAAAAATATGTAGGAAGGTTTAATAAAATTAATTTCATGAGAATTCTCCATATTGACACTACATTACCACTCCATAATATCTAATACTAAGGGAAAATAAAGGTAATATTAAATGGACTGCACAAGCCGTTAAAATTGAGAAAAATATCCCCATAATATATTTTTATATTATATTTAAACTGTTTTCCTAATCAAATAATATATTTTTAATCAATTATTGAAAAATATACCAAATTATTAAACAACAACTAAGAAAATATTTAAAAATATAAATGTGTGAGAAATAGAAAGAAAAATTGTTGGTAAGAGTCAATACCACTAATGATTCTGCAAACATAAAGATCTAAACGTGAAATGCCAGATCGATATTTTTACTCTTTGAAAAGAAAATTTATGGTGGATAAAATTATAATTAAGATTAAATCTTTAAATGTGAGATGAACTAATAGCAGAGCAACAATGCTAAATTTATAAGGAAAGCAAAATTGATAATATGTGATGAAGCGCTTATGGCTAATGTTAAATGATCGAAACAATTGCCCCTGGAGATATATTGAATACCAGTGAACCATTTGGTGAAAAACTAATGGCTTGGAAGATGATTTCTGTCATGTACTATCAATAATTACAAAATCGACGAAATGAGAGACTGTAAAAATTAGCTTTCCAAAATTATACTTATGACCTCAAATAAAAAAGATTTAATTGACAAGGATAAGTTTTGGTATGTTTATATTTTGCAATTATAATAAATAAAGCACAAGGATAAACTTCCTAAATATTAGACTATATTTATCGCAATATATTTTCTTGCACGAACAACTATATGTTGCACTTTCAAGAGGAATGAATATCAATATCGACAACAAGAATTCTGGTTATGATAGCAACCAAAGCATTAGAAGGAAACATACACACAAAAAAATCATCTACAAAGAAGTGTTCGGTAAGATACCATCAAAGTAAATACTTTTAAATTATAATACGTAATTATCTAACTAACATGACTAAATTGATCATTTGTGTAAGTTGTGATAATGTCCTTTTATTTTGAATTCACATANCGAGGAAGAGGCAAATCCGAAAATAAAGAAGATAAAGAACACCAAATTTTAACGTGGAAAACCCTTCAAATCGAAGGTAAAAACCACGGGATCACAAAGATCCAAAAAGCTCCACTATAACAATAAGAGGGTTACAAAAGTTCTCCAAATTGGCTACACAACAAGGGCCAAACACGGAGCAACAATAGCAACAAGAGCAACAACTAATCAATTGAAGAAAGAGTATAATCCACAAAACGAAGCTGCTGTTCGAGGCTCGAAATCAGATGCTACGAGCCTCCAAATCCGATCTCTACCGTTCAAATCCAAGACCAAGATGTTACGAACACTCAGTCAAAATTTCAGCCCGATCCAACGGTTAACGAATCGGAAAACATGATTCGAAGTTGACTGGTCGGAATAAAAATCTGCAGCAAAACAAATACTTTTTTTCTCTCTTCTCTCTTGATGAAAGCTCTCTCAAAACCCACTCTTATGTGCTTAAGTCTTTCAAAGACATGTATCAATGAGCATAGAATAATTCTCCAAGGTTGTCCTATTTATAGATCATGAGTGGTGCTTTCTCTTAAAGCCAAAACCCACTCAAAATAGGAATAAACCGAATCCAATTCCAAATAGGATTGGAAACCAAAAGAGAATAGGATTAGGCCATTGGGCCTTTGGCTGGACAACATGGGCATGTGCCCAACAACAAATACTGGCTTGATTATAAAATTTGCTACAGTATATTTTAGTATTTGAAAGTACTACTTGGTAAAATATTAAAAAGCATATTTGGAAGCATTTTGTTAGGATAAAAAAAATAGGTGTCATGCGGAAGCTAGTAAAGCAACACTTGGACGACGATAAATCAAATAACAAAAGAGAAATATATCAAACTAGACACAAATATTTACGTGGTTCGGTCAATTAACCTACATCCACAGTGGAGATGATCAACTATCCACTATATAAAAGAGAGTAAAAAATATCGGGAGAACAACCTCACGAAGAGGCAAATACAAGTAACACACTAACACTTGTCCTGTAAAATTCTCCCCCTAAACACGACTCTCAAACCCCATATGGCCACATTGTGGATACTATTGAATGAGAAGGAAGGATCCTCACTTTATACAAGTCCAAATCTTTTCCTACAAGAAAAGGGACTAGCCAAATATGAAAAATTTATAATTTCCTTCTACAAGAAAAAAAGCCCAATTATGGTAAACATGTTGCCCCTTCAATAGATACGAGAACCAAATATGGTAAGAAAATTAGGACAACACCTAACAATTCTCCCCCTGACTTAAACTTTCTGACGAAATTAACTTGATCCACCTTCTTCTTATAATCTTTAATAAGTCGCATCTCCAAATCTCCACCGCAATGTTTGTCTCAACGTGAATAGCACACCAGTCAAATTTCTCAAACAAAATCATGATTACTGTAAAATAGGTGCTGCTAGAACTAAACCTGCCAAGATGAACCTGTCTTGAACCTCGCTCTGATACCACTTGTTAGGACCGAAAAAATCAAGTATCATGCGGAAGCTAGTAAAGCAAACCATCAACGACGATAAATTAGATAATAAAAGAGAAATATATCAAAAGAGACACAAACATTTAACGTGGTTCGGCCGATTGACCTACATCCGTGTGGATATGAGTAATCCACTATATAAAGGAGAGTACAAAAATATTGAGAGAACAACCTCACGAAGAGGCAAACATAAGTGACACACTAACACTTGTCCCGTAAAGTTCTCCCCTTAAACACGACTCTCAAACCCCATATGACTACATTGTAGATGCTACTGAATGAGAAGGAAGGATCCTATAGAAGTCTAAAACCTTTTCATACGAGAAAAGGACTTGCCAAACATGGAAGAATTATATTTTCCTTTTCGTAAAAGGAAAAATCAAATATGATAAATATATTGCCCTTTATTCACAAAATAGGAGAACCAAATATGATAAAAAAATCAACACAATACCTATCACATTTCATACGACAGTTTCCACTCATAAATTTTAACTTTCATTTCAAATGACGAAGGAAATTTTATGTAGACTTTCCATGTAAATTTAATTTAATTATTTGAAGGTGTAGTTCGTTAGCTGAAGTAGGTAAATTATCATCTGTTGCGCCAAAAAATACTAGTATCAAAGGATAACAGTGGGTAGTACATTATTTTTGTGCACATAAATAGTAGGCTCTCGTAGCCCAACAGGCTTTTCAACGGCAAAAGGGCGCAAAGAACTCTCCGTTTCGATATACGTTAGGGGTAGCAAATAAGCGGGTTGGGCTGAATTCGAGTCAAGATTGTTTAGGTCAACAAATGGGTCATTGCCTAACCCAGCCCAAAGTGTACTTGGGCTAAGATTGATGAGTCAAGATGGGCTAAACAATGGGTCATAGCCCAACCCGCCCAACTTGATCCATGTTTTAGAATCATGCTTATCTTGCATAAAAATATCTTTTACCTTAAAATGTAAGTTGAAAAATATTTGTGAGGGAGGGGGGGGGGGGTGCAGAAAAACGAAAAAACAGAAAACAGAAAATTAAAAATAACCAAAAAAAGTAAAATTTTTTATTTAAGGGGGGTTTGCGCGCTGGGAGAGAGGGGTGGGGTAGGGGGTAGGGTGAGTGGTGCAGAAAAAAAATAAAAAATTGGAAAAAAAAAAGGAAAGGTAAAAAAAATTTGAGGGGGTTAGCACGGGGG
>NW_017672235.1:0-18624 GCF_001879085.1 Nicotiana attenuata | reverse complement strand
ATATATTTTCTGCACGAACAACTATATGTTGCACTTTCAAGAGGAATGAATATCAATATCGACAACAAGAGTTCTGGTTATGACAGAGCAACCAAAGCATTAGAAGGAAACATACACACAAAAAAATCATCTACAAAGAAGTGTTCGGTAAGATACCATCAAATTAAATACTTTTAAATTATAATACATAATTATCTAACTAACATGACTAAATTGATCATTTGTGTAAGTTCTGATAATGTCCTTTTATTTTGAATTCACAATATCATGCTAATGTAATAATATTTTTCAGCTTTCAGATGATCATTTAAATGGTTAAACCATCACGTGTCATTATTAACGTGCAACGCACGTTCGTAGATACTAGTATATATATATATGTATGTATATTTTTCAGCTTTCAGATGATCATTTAAATGGTTAAACCATCACGTGTCATTATTAACGTGCAACGCACGTTCGTAGATACTAGTATTATTATAAAAGCATGAATACAATGTCGGATTACAAAAATAACCTTATAATATTAATCATAATAACTCATAATAAAAGAACATAACCGCAATTTTAGATATTAGCCTTATAATCTTATTAGTTTCAGGATATAATACTACATGTTAGGAATCCTACATGATTACCTATAGGAATCCTAATAGTATGACTATTTTCGAGCGGTCTAATTCATATAAAATTGAACAAGTAAATATTTTTAGTCATGTAATCCTATTACTTTTAGGATATATTTCTTAAAAATTTCTATTACTAATTTAATTCAAAAACGTATTATAACGTCCTATTATTAATTTAATTTAAGAATGTATTATATTGTCCAAAAACATTTAGAAAAAGGAGAGCCTATTTTATTATAAAAGCATAAATACAATATTAATATACCAAAATAGCCCTAAAATATTAAGTGAAATACCTCATAAGGAAAGGACATAACTGCACCAACCTATTTTTTGGACTACAACACCGTCTTTGCTAATTTTTAGTATTTAAGATTTTAACATTAATAAAATTTTATCTATTAAATTCTTATTAAAAATATGTAGGAAGGTTTAATAAAATAAATTTCATAAGAATCCTCTGTATTGGCAATACATTACCACTACATAATACCCAATACCAAAAAATAAAATAAAAATATATTAAATGGACTGCATAAAGAGTTAAAATTGTAAAGAAAATATACCCACGATAATATATTTTTATATTATATTTGAACTTTTCCTACTCAAACATATTTTTTTTATCAATTTCGTGTAATACCAATTATTAAACAACAACTAAAAAAATATTTAAGAATATAAATGTGTGAGAAAGAGAAAAAAAAATGGTTGGTAAGAGTCAATACCACTAATGATTCTACAAATATAAAGATCTAAAAGTGAAATGTCATATCAACCTTTTACTCTTTGAAAATAAAGTTTATAGTGGATAAAATTATAATTAAGATTAAATATTTAAAACAAGAGATGAACTAATATTAAGATCTAAATCAACATAGAATCTGGTATAACAGGATTATTCTTTGTAGATGCCTCTGACGGAATCGAAATAATATTTCTATGACATGCATTACTTGCAAATATCTTATCAAGAGGCATGACATTGTTAGCAATAATAGCAAGTGGTGTATCAACAACGACTTTATTATGAGGTCACCCACTTTAGATTTGATATACCTCTTCAAACAACTTAAATAACCATCACAAATATATCAAAGCAGAGCTATGGTGCTAAAGAAAAGCAAAATTGATAATATGGGATGAAGCACTTATGGCAAAGTGTCAAATGATCGAAATAATTGGGGTCTTCTACCATACATGTTTGTTGTCAAGTTTATTATTTCTTAAGTATGTTAGTGTCACCGTATATATAATAGACTAAGTTAAAATTGATCTTCCATTGTATATAGGTTAATTTAAAAAAAAAAATATGTCCGTCATGCTACTGAAAAACTTAGATACGTCGAATAGCTTATGTAATAGCACAAATGGTATATAGAAGTTTTGAGAATAACGTCATACATGTACAAATTATGATACTGGTCAATGTGCTTCTAAGTATATTCTTATCCCTGAATTCAACTTTCGTCTTCCGAAACTAAGGAATATCCTTTTAAATTTATGTGAAAATAATATTTAGTATGTTTATGTTTTGCAAATATAACAAATAAAGCTCAAGGACAAATATCCTAAATATTAAACTATATTTACCGCAATATGTTGGGACAATGCATAAAATCCTCCCCGACCTATGTCGATATTACAAACTACACACCTTTTCTTTTCGGGGGTCCTATTACCCCCTGAACTATTTTAAAGTGTAATAAACACCACCCTAAGTGCTCACGTGGCATAAAGAGTGTGCACACTCTCTTAAGGACAAGTAAAAGTTACAAAAATAATTTTAAAATTGATTAACAGGTATAAGTGTCATCTTTTGATCGGACATTAAATTATTAATTACATCTAATTAATTAGTCTCCTTCATCTTCTAAACCTCTTCTCGCACGAACAAGGGAACATCGTTTCAACGGCAAAATGCCGGAGCGAAAATCCAATACAATGCAAAATCAACCAAGAAATCAAAAGCAGATATGTTTAATAACATAAACAGAGCTACAACTAGAGGGAGCAACGAGCATGATTGAGTAAGAACCTACGAACAGTCAAAACGGTCAACAACAATCGAGTTTGGCCCGAGCAAGGGTCTTTGTCGGAGTTTCATTCTCCGGCCAGATCTAACAATATCAAACAAGTATTATATAAAACCTATCAAATAAGGCTTTTGCCTTTTGGCCGGATATGGTAATGAAGGTCTGCAAATAGGAAAATAAGGAAGAAGGATAAAACGGTGAAAAAACCTTTTAAGTAAGAAATACACATTTTAGGCCTGTGTATTTCACCACTTTGCATGCATCTGGTTGTAGCTTTTTAAGGGGTAAATAATTTTACTTTAAAATAGTTCAGGGGGGTAATAGGACCCCCGAAAAGAAAAGGTCTGTAGTTGCTAATATTGTCATAGGTCGGGGAGGATTTTATGCATTATCCCCAATATGTTTTCTTGCATGAGTAACTGTATGTTGTACTTTCAAGAGGGATATCAAGATCGACAACGATGAGTTTTGGTTAAGGCAGAGCAACCAAAGTATTAGGAGGAAACATACACAAAAAATATTATCCACAAAGAAGTTTCGTTAAAATACACATTAAATACTTTTAAACTATAATACATAAATCTAGCTAACATGACAAAATTGATCATTTGTATAGGTTTTGATGATGTCCTTTTATTTTAAATTCATGTATTATGCTAATGTAATAATATTTTTCGGCATTTAGATGATTGTTGTATTATTATACATAAAATTCCTCTCAATAATTAATTTTTTTGTTCCTTCATATAAATAAATATTTAAATCATCATGTGTTATTATTAATGTGCAACGCATAAATACTAGTATATTAAAAATATTGTGCTATCTTCTTAGAGCTATGAAGGCTTGTGACATTTAAGCTAGCATTTTCAAATTCACTAAGAAAGTGTAAACACCATATATTGAAGGAGTGAAATACTAATGCAATCAGTGTGAATATAAATCAATACATTATTCTATTCTTGTTGAGCTGTTTTTTTATATTTTTTTATGGGTTTTATTCTTCTATTAACTAGTTAAATGCGATCAATATTCATGTTTTTAAGATCACATACTTTTTTCTTTAATTATTTTTTTTACTCAAACATATTTTTAAAAGATATACTTCCTCCATTCTTTTTTACTTGGCATGTATACTAAAAATAGATTTTTATTTTTACTTGTCACTTTACGCATATCAAGAGAAGACAAAAAAAAATTTCATGTTATACCAACAGTATTTATTACTCATTTCAAATCATTTTCTGAAATCCAATAAAATATGCATCAATTAATATAGGTATCATGGTAAGTTATGCATTTCATTTATTATTTCTTAAGGGGCGTGAAAAGTCAAAACGTGCCAAGTAAAAATGAACGGATGAAATATATATTATATTTAATATGGCACGTAACGCGCAACGCATGTGGAGAGACTAGTAGTTAAAATAGTGGTTATGATGTTGTGTGCTGCATTTTTATTATTACTAAGCTAAAAATCAATATAGAAAATTACTTGTAGTTGTAGGTAATCTTAACATGATAGAGTAAAATTGTGAATTGCCGATGCACAAAAGTTAAACTCCTCTCGGATCCCTCAGTTCCTTACTCTAATGCTACTGTGTTTCATCAATTCTTATACAGATTCATTAAATGTGTAGTCATGCTTTGCCATAACTATGAAGTAGTGTTCATAAGAAACCAACCAATTCGTTTTTTTTTCTTGTTGTTGATAATATGACGTGATTGACTGAACACTAAATTTAAAATGTTAACATATCACTACTATATTATATGGAAATGGTAAAAAAGTATTAATCCATTAATCAAAAAGTAAATCTGGGTATGAACTTTAAAAAAATATTAATCATCTATATCTATCTATATCTATATATAACTATTTATATCTATATCTATATCTATACTATTATAAAAACACGAATAATTTATATTAAATATTGAACGACTAAAATATCCGTAAAATATTGATGGACTTTTATGCCCTTAAATATTTATATAATTTAAGGATCTAATTGTAAATTAACTAATGATAGAATTCTTTTCCGTTTTAAACTACACATACGCAAACCCTACAAAGTTAATCTTACTTGGATTAGAAAGGCGTAGAAAGACTTTAACTCAAAGTTTAAGATAAAAGTTAAGGAGACTTATCACATTTATAAAAATCCTGCTTGCTAAAGAATCCAATTGTTTGTCCATTCTAAACATGAAGATAAATAAAAAGAGAATGCAAACATCAGACAATTTTTTTGGCTATTCAAAATCAGTTATTTTATCCAAAGTATTAAACTATAATGGATAAAATTGAACATTTAGGATCTCAGCTGTTAGTAATGAAATTGAAGTCAACCAGGATTTTTATTTAACATAAGTTGTGTCCCACTGCCATAATTTCTCCGCCACTATGTCAAATTTATAATGGATTCTAACTCTCTAAATGGTGCAGATTTTATTTTTGTATAAATTAAGTACGAATACTTCTGCTAAATATTCAACGATTACAATATCCCTTAAATATTGATCGATTTTTATCTTGATCCAATTACCATTGAATTCTACAAGTCTAATATCAAGTCATATTTTTTCATCATCTTTTCTAAATTTCAGATCATTTTGTTAGTTGATTCAGTTTGTGATTTATGTTAAGATAGAAGTTTTCTTGAATTATCTATTGTGCATAAATATAGTGGTATTTTGGTGTCATAAAGATTTAATAGCTTAAGTTTGTGATAATTCATTTGATTTGCTTAGTTCTTTATAAATTTTTTTATGATTTTGACTTTTCATTAGCGTACATAATTTTTTATTTAGATATGTTTACCGACTAAGGTTTTTTTACACATATATTCTTTTTAATACATCCTATTAAGTTACACGTTTCTTATACTTTATGATTAGAAGAGTATGAATGCTAATACATATAGATAAACTTCAATCTATTGACATATTTAAATATATATATATATATATATATATATATATATATATATATATATATATATATATATATATATATATATATATANATATATATATATATATATAGTATAAGCAACTAAAAAAGTAATAATGATAAAAATGAATTAGCTAACAAAAAGTGGTATCTTTAATATCATAAGTTGGATGAAATAAACGCTTTACTGCAACAAGTGTATTCACATATCTCCTGTTAATTATTAGACATGTTATTGTTATATACTTTTTATATTTACTCTCTTGTGTAACTTTTTTTCACGTTTTTATTTTCTTAGTGCTAGAAAAATACGTGCGAGGCATGTGCATAGAGACTAGTCATATTAAAAGCAAGAAGGCCCTTACCGAAATGTCGTTCGTCATTTTTGCTCTTTAAAATAGCTTTTAGAGTGGACAAAATAGTAAACTTTTAATTTAATTGATTTACTACTACTATTTGAAATCAATTAGGTTATTAGATATTTTCCTTATTTGAACTATGTACAAACTCCTAATATTTAGGATAATATGTAATATTAATTATGATACTTTTCCTTTTAATCTGTAAACACCAACCTTAACATTAAATAGTTCTTTAATTTAGGTATAAAATATCGGTTTAAACTTGAAATTGAGTAACGATTTCCTTATGAGATTAATTACATCTATATGATGATGCCAATTGCCAACGTAATGTTACGGTTGAAATCTATTAATAATAATTGCACCAACCTTTATCCAAAAGTGAGTTCAAAACTAATACTATTTTTAAAGATATAACTTTATGAATAAAAAATATTTGCAAAAATCTAAGCAATATTAAAGCTCTTTCCCTTTTATACGTGAATATAATAAAATAATGTAAGGCTAAAAATTAGAAGGTGCCATTTATAAATATGTTTTATGTAAGTAGAAAATTAATACAGAAAGAGAAAATATCATAAAAATATTTTAAGAAAAATAAGCAAGCAAAGTATCTATGTAAAATTTTCCTCAAAAACGTTTTCTCCACAAAAATAGACAATTAAATATATTATTTTGAATCAAATTGGAGTTACTATTAAAAGGGTTCAATTTAATGAGAACTAAATATAGACAAAAATGTATTTTTCATAATATAGACAATTTAATGTATTTTTCAAATTAAATCAAATTTACTTTTAAAAAGTTTCAATTCAAATTAAATGTGAACCAACTGTAGACATGCTAAAATAAAATGCTCTATTCGTGATAATCGATAAAAATAAATTCTAAATCTGATATTCACACGAATCCTATATTTTCACTCATATGCTAGGATGGTATTAAATTCTAAATATGTTTTCAATCATAAATTCTCCCTTCTATAAGAAGACAATATTTGGATGCATAATTATGTCATTGGACAGAGAATGAAAGATCTCTCAAAAATAAAAATAAAAAGCTTAAATTAATCAAAATTTAGCAATTTCTACTTTTGCAATAGAGATTTATTCATTCTAATTTGTTGGAAACAATTCCTATAATATTTGTCATTGAATAGAGTAATTTTTATTTTGTTTGACAGCAAAAAAATGACATCTTGTGTCAATTAGTAGATCTTTTTTTTTTTTTTTGCAATAAAACTTAAAACATTTGTATACCAAAAAAATAAGAAGAAGTATTCTTGTTGAAAATAAAAAGGAAGTATTTTAATTTTTAAAATTGAAAATCAAATTATAATATTGGAATAAATTTTCAGTCGAACTAACTGATTGAGATGATTGAAAACATCTGCAGATCGAGTTTCTTCCTTGGTTTAACTAAATAAAAACAACAATCATCATTTTCATGAACTTATAAACTACAGACTTTTATTTTATAATAACTCAAATACTGTGACGACCCAAAGGGTCATTACCTGCATTCTCTCTCTTTCCGGCCTTCCGAGGCCTTGAAAACCTCATTTTTAGTTGCCTCGATTTGCGTGCGCAATCCGGACGAGTAGCCGGAAAGCTTGTATGTGAAATTCTGTGAAAATGCAAAAAATTTGGTATTAAAATGAGTAAAGTTGACTTTGGTCAACATTTTGGGTAAACGGACCCGGACCCGTAATTTGACGGTCCCGGAGGGTCCGTAGAAACATATGGGACTCGGGCATATGCCCGGAGTCGAATTCCGAGGTCTAGAGTCCGAGTAATGAATTTTTCTATGAAATTGTTTTTCTGAAAATATTAAGGAAATTGGAAATAAAATTTGATTAAAAGACGGTGGTATCGGGCTCGTATTTTGGTTCCGACGCCCGGTACAAGTCTTATATTTGGTTTAAGCGCTTTCTGTAAAATTTGGTTGAAATTGGACGTCATTTGACGTGTTCCGAACTTGAAATTCTAAATTTGAAAGTTTATGAAGTTTGAAGAAAAACTAGTGATTTTAAGGTTTGATTCCTCGTTCTTGATGTTATTTTGGTGATTTGATCGCACGGTTAAATTCGTAGGATGTTGTTGAGTTAGTATATGTGTTTGGTTAGGAGCCCCGAGGGCTCAGGAGTGTTTCGGAGGTGTTCCGGGGTGGTTTTGAACTTAGGAAGTGTGCAGGTTTCCTTCAGCTGTTGCAGAACTCAGCTTCTTCTTCGCGTTCGCGAAGTATCTCACGCGTTCGCGAAGCTTCAGCTTCATTCTTCATCGCGTCCGCATTCATTGCTTCGCGTTCGCATAGAGTTATTGAACTCCGAGGGCCCAACCCTCTTTCCTTCTTCGCGTTCGTGATGGCTGGACCGCGTTCGCGTAGGGTCCCATCTTTTCCTCATCGCGTTCGCACGTAGGTCCACGCGTTCGTGTAGGCCAACTCCCTGGACCCCAGCCTCTTCCTTCTACGCGTTCGCGTTTGACTTTCCGCGTTCGCGATGCTTTGACCAGCCCATCCTTCGCGAACGCGACCTCCATCTCGCGAACGCGAAGGGTAAATTTCGCCAGTTATATTTTAAATTTCAGAACACAGTAGCTACGGGATTCCTTCAAAAATACACGAACTCCTTTCTTCTCCAAGCACTTAGACGTCCATTGAAGCCCCCTTTCTTCAAGACCACTTGGGTTAGTAAATTCCAACTCGTTTTCTTCATTTTTCATTATTATTTATCAAATTCCTAAGCTTAAATCATGTGATTTAGGGTGAAAATTGGGGGAAATGGGTAGAGTTAGGGTTTTCTACATTTTCTCGATTTAGACCTCGTTTTGGGGTCGAATTTAAAAACAAATTATATAGTCGGGTTCGTGGGTGAATGGGGGATTTGATTTTGGTCCGAACCTCGTGTTTTGACCAAGCGGGCCCGGGGGCAATTTTGGAATTTTTGGGAAGAAAGCTTGGAAATCTATAATTAGGCATTGGGTTTGATTTGTTTAGCATATATTGATAATATAAAGTCATTATTGTATAGATTTGATTGAGTTGGAGCCGAATTCGAGAGGGAAAGCGGTTGTTGAGGATTGATTTGGCCGTGGAAGTTGAGGTAAGTGTTCGGTCTAACCTTAGCTTGAGGAATTAGGAGTTGAGTCATATTTGCTATGTGTTTCTTGTTGGGTACGACGTATAGGCATGGTGACGAGTATCTATACGTTGGTGTCGAGCATGACCGTGTGTCTTAATTGATAATTGTGTATTCTTGAAAAATGTTATGATTGAAATAGTGAGAAAATCCGTGGTATTGAGCAAAGGCTTAGTTATTTTCGTAGAAGTGCTCGAGGGATGAGAATAATGATAGTAGTGATGATTATAAGTTGAAATGAGATTGGTTATAGCTGATTCTCCCTTGCCGGGACATTTTTACTTGTGTTGTTGGGTTCCCTTGCCGGGATAGCGTAATTTATGGTTAGTCCCTTGCAGGGATTGTTGTTGTGATCACTGTAAGCTGTACTTTTGGAACGGGTTGCACGCCGCAATAGTTAACGTATTGGATCGGGTTGCATGCCGCAACAGATTATACATGATGGGTCGGGTTGCACGCCGCAACAATTGAAATA
Organism: Nicotiana attenuata; assembly: GCF_001879085.1. NCBI lineage: Eukaryota > Viridiplantae > Streptophyta > Magnoliopsida > Solanales > Solanaceae > Nicotiana > Nicotiana attenuata. The sequence goes on along the minus strand of NW_017672235.1, from coordinate 9,030 downwards.
TGAACATGGGTCGGGTTGCACGCTGCAACAATTGAAATATGAACATGGATCGGGTTGCGCGCCGCAACAGTAGTATTTTTACGTGGTTTTAGATACAGTACAGTTCCTTCTCATTTACTTGTTTTTTTTTGTTAAGTTAAATTGTTCCCCCGAAGCATGTACCCCCTCCCTTTTACTGCTTATTGCTTGTTTACTTTTCCGCCATATACTATATATAACTGCACATGTTTATCTGGAGTCTGGTTCTAGCCTCGTCACTACCTCGTCGGGGTTAGGCCAGACACTTACCAGTGGCGGAGCCTCAGGTTGATTATGACGAGGAGGTTCCAGCTCCAGCAGCTCCGGTGGGCCCAGCTCAGGTCCCGGAGGGGTTTATAGCCACCCAGTTCTTCAGGACGCTTTGGTCAGATTGGTAGGCCTTATGGAGAGCGTCACTCGAGCGGGTTTGCTTCCAGTAGCACCAGCCACCTCTCAGGCTGGAAAAGGAGTTCAGACTCCTGCTGCACGTACTCCGGAGCAGGTAGCTCCCCAGGGTCAGGTTCCAGTGGTTCAGCCAGCTATGGCAGTTCAGCCGGGTACAGTGGCTCAGGCCGGCGATGGAGCGGCTATGTCCGCAGATGCTTTGTGGAGGCTGGATAGGTTCACCAAGCTCTTCACCACTACATTCAGCGGTGCTTCTTCAGAGGATCCCCAGGATTTCGTATATAGCTGCCATGAGGTTCTTCGGACTATGGGTATTGTGGAGACCAATGGGGTCGACTTCGCCACCTTTCGTCTATCTGGATCCGCCAAGACTTGGTGGAGGGACTATTGTTTAGCCAAACCAGCAGGGTCGCCATCTCTGACTTGGGACCAGTTTGCAGAGTTGTTCTTGGAGAAGTTTCTCCCCGTTACTCAGAGAGAGGATCTTCGCAGGCAGTTCCAGTGCCTCTAGCAGGGCTCTATGTCAGTCACTCAGTATGAGACCCGGTTCATTGATCTAGCTCGCCATGCTATTGTCATACTCCCCACTGAGAGAGAGAGAGGGTGCAGAGGTTTATTGATGGTTTGATTCAGCCGATTTGTCTCCAGATGGCTACGAGAGCCGGGAGTTAGATCAGTTTTCAGGAGGCGGCCAATGCGGCCCGCCGAGTTGAGATGGCTCTGTCACAGGGAGGTGGTCATGGGTCGGATAAGAGGCCCCGTCATTCAGGCAAATTCAGTGGTACCCCGTCTGGAGGTAGAGATTCTTATGGTAGAGGCCATCCTCCTAGGCCCTTTCAATCAGCTCTACAGGTCTCTCAGGGTACTTCGGGTGATCGTGGTTCTCAGCCGCATTATTCTGATCAGCAGCCTTACAGTGCCCCACCCGCTCCTATCAGTGCACCACCTCTTCAGAGCTTCTGAGGTTGTCATTCAGGTCGACAGGGTCAGACTCAGTCTTCTCAGCTGCAGCATTCAGGCGGGTGCTATGAGTGTGGTGAGTATGGTCACATCAGGAGGGCTTGCCCGAGATTGAGGGGTACTCAGTCGTAGCAGCAGGGTCCCCGTCCTATGATTAGGGCACCAGATGCCCCACAGCCAGCCCGAGGTGGAGGTTGAGGTCATAGAGGTGGAGCTCAAATTGCTAGGGGCGGAGGTCAGCTAGCAGCAGATCGACCTAGGGATACAGCTCAGGGTAGTAGGGCCTAGCCCCGTTGTTATGCTCTTCAGGCCAGGCCCGAGGCTGAGGCTTCAGATGCAGTCATCACAGGTACGATTCTGGTTTGTGATCGAGATGCTTCGGTGCTATTTGATCCAGGGTCTACATATTCATAGGTTTCATCTTATTTTGCACCATGCTTGGTCATGCCTAGTGATGCTTTGGGTATTCCTGTATATGTGTTTACACCGGTGGGAGACTTTATCGTGGTCGACCGAGTCCATCGTTCGTGTGCTGTAGTGATTGGGGGTCTGGAGACCCGTGTAGACTTGTTGCTCTTAGATATGGTTGACTTCGATATCATATTGGGTATTGATTGGCTATTACCCTATCACGCTATCTTGGACTGCCATGCCAAGACTGTGACCTTAGCGTTGCCGGGTATGCCTCGTTTAGAGCGGAAAGGTACTCCATGTTATTCTACCTGCAGCGTCATTTCGTACGTGAAGGCTCGACGTATGGTCGAGAAGGGGTGTCTGGCCTATTTGTCCTATGTTCGTGATTCTAGTGCTAAGGTTCCTTCTATAGATTATATGCCTATTGTTCGGGAGTTTCCACATGTCTTCCCTTCAGACCTGCCGGGCATGCCACCCGACAGGGACATTGATTTTTGTATTGATTTGGCTCCGGGCACCCAGCCTATTTCTATCCCGCCATATCGTATGGCCCCGCCGGAGCTGAAAGAGTTAAAGGACCAGCTGCAGGATTTGCTAGAGAAGGGTTTCATTAGACCCAGTGTTTCACCTTGGGGCGCGCCAGTGTTATTTGTCAAGAAGAAGGACGGATCGATGAGGATGTGCATAGATTACCGGCAATTGAACAAAGTAACAATTAAGAACAAGTATCCACTGCCGAGGATTGATGATTTGTTCGACCAACTTCATGGTGCCAGGGTATTCTCCAAGATTGACTTGCGATCTGGCTACCATCAGTTGAGGATTAGGGCATCCGATGTCCCTAAGACACCTTTCCGTACTCGGTATGGGCATTGTGAGTTCTTGGTCATGTCATTTGGGTTGACCAATGCCCCAGCAGCATTCATGGAGTTGATGAACCGAGTGTTTAGGCCATATTTGGATATGTTCGTGATAGTCTTTATTGATTATATTTTGGTGTACTCCCGCAGCCGGGAGGAGCACGAGCAGCACCTTAGAGTGGTTCTTCAGACTCTGAGGGATAGTCAGTTATATGCCAAGTTCTCCAAGTGCGAGTTCTGGGTGAGTTCAGTAGCATTTCTGGGTCACGTTGTATCAGCAGAGGGTATTCAGGTGGACCCGAAGAAGATTGAGGCAGTCAAGAACTGACCTAGGCCAGCATCAGCTACAGAGATTCAGAGTTTCTTGGGGTTGGCAGGCTACTACCGTCGGTTTGTGGAGGGGTTTTCGTCTATTGCAGCCCCGATGACCAGGTTGACCCAGAAGGGTGACCAGTTCAGATGGTCGGACGAGTGTGAGGCGAGCTTTCAGAAGCTCAAGACAGCTCTGACTACGGCACCGGTGTTGGCTTTGTCCACAGGATCAGGGCCTTATACAGTCTATTGTGATGCTTCCCGTATTGGGCTTGGTGCAGTGTTGATGCAGGGTGGCAAGGTTATTGCCTATGCTTCGAGGCAGTTGAAGATTCATGAAAAGAACTATCCAGTGCATGATTCAGAGTTGGCAGCCATTGTTCACGCCTTGAAGATTTGGAGGCACTATGAGTATGGCGTGGCATGTGAGGTGTTCACTGACCACAAGAGCCTTCAGTACCTGTTCAAGCAAAAGGAGTTGAATTTGAGGCAGAGGAGGTGGTTGGAGCTGTGAAAAGTTATGATGTCACCATTTTATACCATCCGGGGAAGGCCAATGTGGTGACCGATGCTTTGAGTAGGAAGTCAGCCAGTATAGGCAGTCTTGCTTATATTCCAGTCAGTCAGAGGCCGCTTGCTTTGGATGTTCAGGCCTTAGCCAATCAGTTCGTGAGACTGGATGTTTCTGAGCCCAGTCGTGTGTTGGCTTGCACAGTCGCCCGTTCTTCATTATTGGAGCGTATCCGTGATCGGCAGTTTGATGATCCCCATTTGTGTGTCCTTAGAGACACGGTGCAACGTGGAGGTGCCCAGCAGGTTACCTTAGATGCGGATGGAGTCTTAAGATTGCAGGGACGGGTTTGCGTGCCCAATGTGGACGGGCTTCGAGATTTGATTTTAGAGGAGGCCCATAGTTCTCGGTACTCTATTCATCCAGGCGCCGCGAAGATGTATCAGGATTTGCGGCAACATTATTGGTGGTGTAGAATGAAGAAGGATATTGTAGCATATGTGGCTCGTTATTTGAATTTTTAGCAGGTTAAGTACGAGCATCAGAGGCCTGGTGGTTTGTTTCAGAGGATTGAGCTTCCCGAGTGGAAGTGGGAGAGGGTCACTATGCACTTCGTTACCGGACTTCCGTTGACTCGGAAGAAGTTCGATGCAGTTTGGGTTATTGTGGATAGGCTGACCAAGTCAGCGCATTTTATTCCTGTGGCAGTCTCCTATTCATCTGAGAGATAAGCTGAGATTTATATCCGAGAGATTGTTCGCCTTCATGGTGTGCCAGTATCTATCATTTCGGACCGGGGTACGTAGTTTACCTCGCGCTACTAGGGAGAAGTTCAGCGAGAGTTGGGCACACGGGTCGCGTTGAGCACAACATTTCATCCCCAGACGGACGGTCAGTCCGAGTGGACTATTTAGATTTTGGAGGATATGCTCCGGGCTTGTGTTATTGACTTTGGAGGCTCGTGGGATCAGTTCTTGCCTTTAGCAGAGTTGTCCTACAACAACAGCTACCAGTCGAGCATCCGGATGGCTCCTTATGAGGCTTTATATGGTAGGCGGTGTCGGTCTCCGATTGGATGGTTTGAGACGGGAGAGGCTCGGTTGATAGGTACGGATTTTGTTCAGGAGGCCTTGGACAAGGTCAAGATCATTCAGGATAGGCTCAGTCCAAGCAAAAGGGCTATGCAGATCGTAAGGTTCGAGATGTAGCTTTCATGGTTGGTGAGCGAGTATTGCTCCGAGTGTCGCCTATGAAGGGCGTGAAGAGATTTGGGAAGAGGGGCAAGCTTAGCCCTAGGTTCATTGGTCCGTTTGAGATTCTTGATCGAGTGGGAGAGGTGGCTTATAGACTTGCATTGCCGCCCAGCTTATCAGCCGTGCATCCAGTTTTTCATGTATCCATGCTTCTGAGGTATTACGGCGATCTAGCCCACGTGTTAGATTTCAGCACTGTCCAGTTGGACAGGGATTTATCTTATGAGGAGGAGCCGGTAGCTATTCTAGACCGACAGGTTCGTCAGTTGAGATCCAAGAGTTTTCCCTCTGTTCGTGTTCAGTGGAGAGGTCAGCCCCCTGAGGCATCGACTTGGGAGTCCGAGTCTGATATGGGAAGCCGTTATCCTCATCTATTTCCCGACTCAGGTACTTCTTTCTTTTGTCCGTTCGAGGACGAACGGTTGTTTTAGAGGTGGAGAATGTGACGACCCAAAGGGTCATCACCTATTTTCTCTCTCTTTCCGTGCTTCCGAGGCCTTAAAAACCTCATTTTTAGTTGCCTCGATTTGCGTGCGCAGTCCGGGCGAGTAGCCGGAAAGCTTGTATGTGAAATTCTGTGAAAAATTCAAAAAAAATTGGTATTAAAATGAGTAAAGTTGACTTTGGTCAACATTTTAGGTAAACGGACCCGGACCTGTGATTTGACGGTCCCGGAGGGTCCGTAGAAAAATATGGGACTCGGACATATGGCCGGAGTCGAATTCCGAGGTCTAAAGCCCGAGTAATGAATTTTTCCGTGAAATTGTTTTTCTAAAATTATTAAGGAAATTGGAAATAAAATTTTATTAAAAAACTGTGGTATCAGGCTCGTATTTTGGTTCCGACGCCCGGTACAAGTCTTACATATGGTTTAAGCACTTTCTGTAAAATTTGGTTGAAATTGGACATCATTTGACGTGTTCCGGACTTGAAATTCTAAATTTGAAAGTTTATGAAGTTTGAAGAAAAACTAGTGATTTTAAGGTTTGATTCCTCGTTCTTGATGTTATTTTGGCAATTTGATCGCCCGGTTAAGTTCGTAGGATGTTGTTGAGTTAGTGTATGTGTTTAGTTAGGAGCCCCGAGGGCTCGGGAGTGTTTTGGAGGTATTCCGGGGTGGTTTTGAACTTAGGAAATGTGCAGGTTTCCTTCAGCTGTTGCAGTACTCAGCATCTTCTTCGCGTTCGCGAAGTATCTCACGCGTTCGCGAAGCTTCAGCTTCATTCTTCACCGCGTTCGCATTCATTGCTTCGCGTTCGCATAGAGTTATTGAACTTCGAGGGCCCAGCCCTCTTTCCTTCACTGCGTTCGCGATGGCTGGACTGCGTTCGCGTAGGGTCCCAGCTTTTCCTCATCGCGTTCGCATGTAGGTCCACGCGTTCGCGTAGGCCAACTCCCTGGACCCCAGCCTCTTCCTTCTACGCGTTCGCATTTGACTTCCCGCGTTCGCGATGTTTTGACCAGCCCATCCTTCGCGAACGCGACCTCCATCTCGCGAATGCGAAGGGTAAATTTCGCCAGTTATATTTTAAATTTTAGAACACAATAGCTACGGCGTTCTTTCAAAAATACACGAACTCTTTTCTTCTCCAAGCACTTAGACGTCCATTGAAGCCCCCTTTCTTCAAGACCACTTGGGTTAGTAAATTCCAACTTGTTTTCTTCATTTTTCATCATTATTTATCAAATTCCTATGCTTAAATCATGTGATTTAGGGTAGAAATTGGAGGAAATGGGTAGAGTTAGGGTTTTCTATATTTTCTTGATTTAGACCTCGTTTTGGGGTCGAATTTGAAAACAAATTATATAGTCGGGCTCGTGGGTGAATGGGGGATTTGATTTTGGTCCGAACCTCATGTTTTGACCAAGCGGGCCCGGGGGCGATTTTGGAATTTTTGGGAAGAAAGCTTGGAAATCTATAATTAGGCACTGGTTTGATTTGTTTAGCATATATTGATATTATAAAGTCCTTATTGTATAGATTTGATTGAGTTGGAGCTGAATTCGAGAGGGAAAGCGGTTGTTGAGGATTGATTTGGCCGTGGAAGTTAAGGTAAGTGTTCGGTCTAACCTTAGCTTGAGGGATTAGAAGTTGAGTCATATTTTCTACGTGCTTCTTGTTTGGTACGACGTATAGGCATGGTGACGAGTATCTATACGTTGGTGTCGAGCATGACCGTGAGTCTTAATTTGATAATTGTGTATTCTTGAACAATGTTATGATTGAAATAGTGAGAAAATCCGTGGTATTGAGCAAAGGCTTAGTTATTTTCGTAGTAAGTGCTCGAGGGATGAGAGCGGATGATAATGCATGTATAGTAGTGATAATTATAAGTTTGAAATGAGATTGTTATAGCTGATTCTCCCTTGCCGGGCACGTTTTTACTTGTGATGTTGAGTCCCTACCGGATAGCGTTAATTTATGCGTTAGTCCTTGCCGGCGATTTGTTGGTGTGACACTGTAAGCTGTACTCATGGAACGGGTTGCACGCCGCAACAGTTAACGTTATTGGATTCGGTTGCACGCCCGCAACGATTATACATGATGGCGTTGGTGTTGCACACCGACAACAATTAATATACATGGGTCGGGTTGCACGCCGCAACAATTAAAATGAACATGGATCGGGTGCGCGCCGCAACAGTAGTTTATTTTCTACGAGGTTTTATGTATACAGTACAGTTCCTTCTCTTATTTACTTGGTTTTTTTTTGTTAGTTTTAACATTGTTCCCCCGAAGCATGTACCCCCTCCCTTCTACTGTTATTTGCCTGTTTACTTTTCGCCATATACTACCATATAATACTGCACAGGTTTATCTGGAGTCTTGTTCTAGCCTAGTTCACTACCTCGCCGGGGTTTAGGCCAGACACTTACCAGCACATGGGCTCGGCTGTGCTGATGTACACTTCTGTGCTCTTTTGCACAGATCACGGTGTTTGGAGCAGCTTATAATGACAGCAAGCAGTAGATGGGAGTAAGCACTTCAGTCCAGGGGACACCGAGGTAGCCCTTGCTGACGTACCGCAGGCCCGGAGTCTCCTCTATCTCTATTTCATGTTATGTTATCCCTTGGCTACCAAAAACAAACAAGATTATGATCTTCTGTCAGTATATTGTATTTAGTAAATGTTAGAAGTTCGTGAGTATGGTGACACCAATACTTGGAGGGTAGAAGTTTTGTGTTGGAATTTCCGGCATTTTCTTTCCAGTTATTTACATTTGAGATACTCCGCTTATAATTAGTAAACGCTTCGTTTTATTATATTGTTTGTATGTTTGCTAAAAAGATGGGTAATTAATAATTGGCTTGCCTAGCCTCCTAATAGTAGGCACCAAAATCACGACTCCAGAGGGTGGAATATCCGGGGTCGTGACAACGATGGTATCAGAGCACTAGGTTACATAAGGTCTCACGACATCACGAACAAACTTCGTATAAAGTCTGATGGGATCTGTACGGAGTTCGTCATGTATTTATCCCCAGAGCGCCTGAGAGTTAGGAAAAACCTTCACTTTTATTTTTCTTGTCGTGCGATTCTGTTCTCAAATACTGATTGTCTTATCTACTCATGTTCTTTCGCAGGAAGGCGAGAACACGCACGCTTCCTCTTCTTTACCGCGCAGCTGCCCGAGCCCCCAGCAGCAGCTTTACGGGGGGCAGGGGCGCAGATGGCCCGAGGCCATTGCCAAGACGGCTGAGGGCAGGGCAGAGCAGGCACCGAGCTCAGCAGCCCCTAGTGTGCGGAGCCTTCAGTGTTGATTATGACGAGGAAGGTTCCAGCTCCAGCCAGGCTCCGAGTGGCCCGGCTCAGGTCCCAGAGGGCGTTTATAGCCAACCCAGTTTCTTCAGGACGCTTTGGTCAGATTGGTAGGCCTTATGGAGATCGTCACTCGAGCGGGTTTGCTTCCGAGTAGCACCAGCCACCTCTTAGAGCTGGGAGGAGGAGTTCAGACTCCTGTTGCACGTACTCCGGATCAGTAGCTCCCAAAGGGTTCAGGTTCCAGCTGGTTCAGCCAGCTATTGGCAGTTCAGCCGGTACAAGTGGCTTCAGGCCGCGATGGAGCGGCGTATGTCCGCAGATGCTTTGTGGAGGCTTGGATAGGTTCATCCAAGCTCTTCACCAACTACATCAGCGGTCTTCTTCAGAGGGATCCCAGGGATTTCTTATATAGCTGCCATGAGGTTTCTTCGGGACTATGGGTATTGTGGAGGACCATGGGCGTCGACTTCGCCACCTTATCCCTCTATATCATCGTTAAGCATTACTACAACTACAAGTAATTTATCTGATAT